>NW_004955510.1:2240464-2293905 GCF_000276665.1 Chinchilla lanigera | reverse complement strand
AAGAAAGAAAGAAAGAAAGAAAGAAAGAAAGAAAGAAAGAAAGAAAGAAAGAAAGAAAGAGCAAGCATGCACACAGCAGAAAAATGGAAAATTCAGGTAACTTTTGGTATTACATAGACAGATTCTCCCAAACCTTTACAGTAAATCATGTTGAACTGCAAGAAAAACATCCAGTCTTGATTTCATCATAGTTCACTAGAAAATTTAAAAAGTGAGGTGGGGGAGAACTGTTTAAACATGGCTTTACCCCCCCTGGGTCGTATGAGAGGGATTCACACTGTCTTACCACATTCTTCTGTGGCATCTGATGCTCATTCTGTGGGAGCTCATATACAACTGTAAAGTGAAGATAATAGCAATGCAAAATAATTCCTGTCCAGAGACAGATGCTTGTTGTCCTGTCTGGAAGCGATTTAATTGATTTTCCTCATCCACTGTGGAAGAAACCAGGTTTGCCTTTACTTGCACATCTATTTTAATATTGCTAATTAGGAATGGATCTATTCTTCAGTCTTCTTGCTGGTTGTATGTTCTCACTATGTTGCCAGGGACGCTCAGTGAAAGGCCTGAATCTGGGCCCAAATATCTGGGTTCGTTCACCTGCCCACCAACAATATGATAAAAGCCCATATAAACGGAAAAATTAGTTGGGTGTGGTGGTGCATGCCTGTAATACCAGCACTTGGGAGGCTGGGGCTGGAGGATTGTCATAAGTCCGAGACCAGGCTAGGCTACATAAACAAGTTCAAGTCCAGTCTGAACTACATAGCAAGACCTTGTCTCAAGAAAAAAAAAAAAAAAAAAGGAAAATGAATTTATTCACAATTTAGTCAAATTGGGAGGGCAGTTAGTTTGCCTCCTCAAAAATACTTGAATTTTCTA
The DNA here is from genome assembly GCF_000276665.1 of Chinchilla lanigera. Taxonomy (NCBI): domain Eukaryota; kingdom Metazoa; phylum Chordata; class Mammalia; order Rodentia; family Chinchillidae; genus Chinchilla; species Chinchilla lanigera. The sequence continues at coordinate 2,293,023 of NW_004955510.1, read as the reverse complement.
CCCTGAGCATAAAGAAGCTAGAGAAATATCTTACCTTAGATAGAAAATCTGATATAATTTCTAAATTTTTAAAGATCCATTTTGACCTTTCAGTTATAGCTAGTTTCCTAATTAAGTTAAATAAAATCTTTAATATACCAGAAGTCATGATTTTAGCTTTTGTTGAAAATTATCTCTAGCAGCTGAAGACCTCACTTAACCCAAGGTAAAAAAACAAAAAGAAAAAAAAAAGTGTACTCTCAACCATAAAAGAAAATAGGCAGAGATTTCATTAGTGGTGTGGAAGCTGGAAAGTTTACAGTTGTAACTGACTGAGGAAGCTAAACCATCAGACACCTAACACCCTCGTCTTGCAGCAGAGAGGAAAGCCAGAGAAGGCAGGCAGCCATACCTGTGTGTTCCCAGAATGCCTGAGACTGGAAGAGTCTAGAACCCTGGAAGCCGGCAAGGGTGAAAACATGGCGGCAGGAAGTTTGTATAAGGAGCACTGGCTCCCCGTATTCAGGTGATGCCCTTCCGCCTAGTTCTAGAAAAGGGGCAATCAATTACACAAGCCAGAAAACCCGAAGTGGCATTGTGCTGAAGCTGAGCAGCCAAAGACAAAGCATTTCTCACTCCTGGCATAGTCTGCTTGGCCCTACAAGCAGAGTTTCAACCTGCTTTGTCAGTGTTTTAAAGTATCAGTGCTTAGTTAAGGATCAAACATTTTGGACATTCCCCACTGTGTGTACACACAAAATGTGTGTATGAGAGTCCATGTGCAAGCCAGAGTGAGAGAGCCTGCTCTCCTGGGAGGGCGACAGGACTCAAGGGGAGCAGGGAAGCAGGACAGCAGGGAGACGGGTGACAGGTGACAGGTAATAGAACCCAGGATTAGCCTGGGACCTGCTGGAGGACAGGAGAACACCTATTGCAGACGAAGGCAGCAACACAGTCATTCCTTCATAATGGAAAGAGGATAAACTACTTAACAGTAAGAATTTGGGAGACTGATAGCTTTTTGGAAAAAATGCATTAAAACTGGAACTCAAAAATTCTGATTGGTTCACCTCTGAAGCAACTTTATATCTCATCACCCATATATATTTTTCAGCATCTACCTGGACCTGATAATTGCCCTTTTCTCATATATGTACAGACACACACATTTTTATATCACTGTCTTACTCAAAAATAGTATTTCTTAAATAATCAAATGTTCAGAGTTTGCATTTCTGTCTCATGAGTGTTATAATATTTTTACAGATTTTAAAATTCATATTTACATAAAGCACACACATTGCAATTGCCTGATATTTCATTCTATTTCTTTTATCCTTTTGGATTTTTTTCTTCCTTTCTCTTGAATATTCTCTTAACACAGTGGCCGGTTCTAGCAATTTGATCGGAGCAGACTCCTGTTCCTTTCATGGGTGGTAATTCCAGGCAGTGTACTTTTTACTCCCGTGAAGTATCTATTTCCTAGTACCCTTCCTCGTTAGTGCTAACAGCTGTTAATCATCAATGCTGCTGTCCATTCACTCACTTGGTTGTTGGAGTGTGGTGATATCCTATCCCTACTTTCTCACTGGCCAGTTTGAATACGTGGCTAAAACAACTCTTCCATCTATTATTTCATTATCTCTTGGTAGATGAGTTTAAAAAATTAAAGTAAATGCTGAGATAAATCATTGGATCTTAGCAAGAAGTTGATTGACAAACATACTTTAAGGGCAAACAATCAATTTTGTTTTCTTCTGAGTTACTGTGAATTCATGGATCTTTAATGTATTTGATGTATTTTAATCACTCTATCACTACAAATGTTCTAATTGCCCAATATTTGGCCATTTATCCTTAGACTCTGTTGAAGCTTTTGCTCCGAAATGAATCATGAGTACTCTTAATAGGCCCTAGTTTTCTTATTTTCTTTTCTTAAAATATTCCAGGCCAAATTTATGCCCCTGTTATATACATCCTCTACATCAGGTTGAGAATTCACTATATGCACAAGGAACTCTGTTTTTTGGTTTGCTTAATAAGAAATTGTTATTTCAAGACTATAAACTATATGAGAAAATTGTACTACTTAATTTTTAAGTGAAAGTGGAATGTGCAAGTTACTATATAAAATATGCTGTCAAGTTTGTGAAGAAATACAGACACATACACAACATACAGAGATATACAGGCATAGAGTTCACAGTATAAGACTGGAAGATCCAAGTGAAAAATTTTATGGCGTAAGAATAGATTTTATCTGGGTAGTTTAATGATAAGCAATGATTTTTATATTTATAAGCATCTATATTTCAAAATAAACATATATTACTTTAAAGGGAAAAAAATGAAAATTTAAAGAGTTCAGTTTTTATAGTAGGAATTTATATTATGACAAATAAAATTACTGGACCAATTCCTCTTAAATCATGGAAGTTGTCCTCCACAGAGTAGTATGCATGAATTAGTTAATATTTTTAAGGCATTCTAAAAATAATAGATCTGTGTGGCATTACTCCATTTAGTTTATGACATTAATAATGCATTTTATTTACCTAGCATTTGAAATGGAACTTAATGAATTAATAAACATAATACACAATCGTGTTTAATGAAGAGGATTGAAATGACTCATTTTAATGATTTGGCTGTAATTTTACAATAATAATTATGTTTAGCACTTTTATTGCATTTGTTCCTGGAAGTGTTTTGCAAGCACCTAGTTAGTTAATACTTAACACATCTATCTTTGGGTAAAAGGGAGAAGAGGTGCCTTTGATATAGAGTACAGTCTAAACACAAAGATAAGCTAAAAAAAATCCACTCTTATCTAGACCCTGGAGATACCCTTATTATGTGATTCTGAATTTGAGATCAGATTCTGGTTCGAGATCAGAATAAGGTATTGGTAAGATTCTGAAGGTGGTCTGAAGTAACATTACTTCATGGTCCAGCGTCTGACTTATTCTTCATGAATGAGGCCAGGTGGCCTAAAGGGCTACAGCTCTACTGTTTTAATCACTGTGTGTCATCAACTACATAGAGTGGACAGTTCTCTTTCAGCCATTACAATGAAATTTTTAAAGCTCAGACAAGTCTTACAGAACCGTGGGAGGCATTTTCATTCAAATCTCAGTATGAGCATAACTTCTCTGGTTTTTAATGGAAATGTTAAAAAGCCCATAGCTTCAGGCATTTTTGAGTAATTTCAACAAAAATTGAAAGAGACATATCATCTGAACATTCTTCCAGCAAATAGCCTCTTGGCTTTATACAGTAATGGTAACCAGCCCAGTTTGGGTGATGATGCATAAATAGTTGTGATGGTCTTGATAGTTTTGTCTTTTCCTCTGATTCATATGATGAAACCTACCCCAAAGACGATGACAGTAAGGGGTGGGGCTTTAGGGAGGTGATGAGGCTATGAGGGCTCCCAAAGGAATCTCATGCACCCCTTCTGCTATGTAAGGACACAGTAAGAATGTATGTATGAGGCAGAACTCCTTCCAAATTCTGAAACAGTGGCTGTCTCATTTTAGACTGCCCAGCTTTCAAGAACTATGGTTTGCTACCTGCTCAATTTAAGGAATAGTCCTCAATAATAGCATCCTGGGCTCAGTTTAAAGTCTGTTCTCAGAGCAAGACTGGATAGCAGATTACAGTATTGCATTTGAACTTTTCACGCAGAAACAACAGAAAAAAGGGAATATTTCCAAATGAAAAAGTCCACTTTGATATGCTCACTAAGTCCACTATTTCGTGGTAGACTTTCTGTTATTCCGATTTTGAGAGCTCTGTAGAGTGTGAGCTTGGATGCTCGGATCTCAGGTGTCTGGCAAGCAGTCATTCACAGCAATGGATGAGCTCGAGTTCCTGCCATAATTTGGGAACACCAGCTGGAGCATTAGTCACAGTTTATTTCAGCCTTCAGGTCAAACTGGGCCATTAAAAGTCTGTGTTAATGATAATTATGAGCGAGCATTTAAAAAATAACCAAAATTCTTCCAAGAATACAGTGCAATATATATTTTGTTTTTCACAAGAGTACCTGTATTCAAAACATAACTAAAGTCTGAAATTAAGTCCAATTGAGCTGTAATATGCTGAGAGTAATTGCAAGTCTAAGATGGAATGTACCTCGAGCGATCAATTTCACCTTTGAACATCATGCCGTGTGCAGCTGCTGGTAACCTTTATAAATGACCCAGCCACCACGGTACTGGAGTACATATCACCCAATAATATGGTTTGCAGGTGATGCTTACTCTGGATTCAGGGCTGAATCACTTTTCCTCATCTGCTCTAGTTTTATAATTTTAAAATAACCCTAAACTCGTTACTAAGTTGCCAGTGCAGGATAATGAGATTTTTTTTTTTTTTTTTTTTCCTGAAGTTTGCAGGAGTAACTTGCTGGCTTGGGGCTCTGCTGCCCTCTTCGACTTCAGGATGGATTTCTCATGAATGAGAACAATCTCCAACAGGGCCAAGCGGAAGAACCACAGTGCGAAAGTAACTCAGTGATGCTGCTCACACCTAACCCTTGGGCGCCAGTCAAATGTCACCGGTTGTCCAAATAATGTCCTTTGTGATCAAGGGATCCAGGTAAGAATCAAGCATGGTACAGACCTCATTCAATCCTTTCAGCTCAAGACTTTTGCTCAGTCTCCCCTTGACCCCCGTGGTACTGACACTTCTGAAGACTGCAGGAACATGTCTCAGTTTGGGCTCCCCTGATGTTCCTTCTGATCAGACTCAGGTTATACATTACCGATGTGACGTCTTGTTCTTCTGATTTCATACAGTCTGACTTGTCTAATGATGCTCACATCCTCTACTTGATTACAGTGGAATGTAACAGGTTTCCACTGTAAATCCACTTTTTCCTATTTTAATTAAGAAGTATTTTGTGAAAAGCCACCCTGAAACTATATAACTATGTTGTTTTTCCTCAAATATGTATTTTATTCACCAATGCATTTATATCAGAATAGATTCATTTTTCCATAGTTTTATCACTGAGCATAATCTACTACTATAATTATTTATTACAGTGCTTAATTTGCCCTACTTTGTCCCAAATTAAGAATCTGTTAGCAGGTATATGTATCCTTTTAAAACATCATTATCATTTAAAAAGGAAATTTTATTGCACATAAAATACAATAAACATATAACACAGTGTTATGAAATATACATATATGCAAAATGGTTCTTAGACACAAATTAAAAACCCACCCTCCCTTGTTGTTACCTGCCTTCCACTCATCTTGTGGCAAGTGACATCATGAACTGAAGGGTTCAGCTTGTATATTAGATCTTTCACTTGTTTCTCCAGTCTGTCTAATACTTTGTACCCTTTGATCTGCATTCCACCCACCCCCATCATACCCATAGTCAACAGTCTTCTGTGTGTCGAAAGGCAAGAGGTAACAACTCTTGGTGACAGTACAGAGAAAAAAGAACGTTTCTGAAGTGTTGGTGGGAAAGTAGGTTGGTGTGGCCATCATGAATGACAGTATTACAGTTCCAAAGAAATTGAAAATTGAACGTCCACGTGTCACAATTACCCCTTTGGATGTCTATATCCGAAGTAAATGAAATCAGTCTAACAGAGATACCAGCACTGCCATGTTTATCACAGCCACGTTCACAAGAGCCAATAAAATGTCATTTTACCTTTAAAGATGGAATTTCCAGATTGAGGTAGATGAATTGACACACTCAGTACTTCTCCAGGCTAAGACGAAGGAGGTCACCACTGTCCCCTACTATCCACTTCCTTCTCAACACCCCTCATAGTGCCTGTGCTTTATTGTGTCACTGAAGATTGAGAACAGCATATAACATGCACTGCTTCACTTACCTTCTAGCTGCTAAGTACTGGAAGACAAACAGCTAATTAAAGATGTGCTGATTAGCAAGTGTAGTATTATCAATTACTGGTTCTTTTGCCAACACAACATTGGACATATTTCTGTCAGAACTCCTGAGTGTATTCCTCTAAATAAATGATTTTCAAATACTGTGGGAGGTAAGTATTGGCTGCTCTAGGTCCATGTTAAGGAATCTCTAAAAATATTGACAAAGTCTACTTTATTTTTTATATCTACTATCTGAATTATTGCAAAACATGACATTATTTTGAATCACTTATAAACATCTGAAGATCATACAGCATTAATAAAAGGACTCTGGTATTCCCTTTTTATATAAGACATACAATCATACATGCATACTTACAAATACCACATATCTAAACACGTGGGTTTATAAACTGTCAGAATTTGCCTGTGTAGCAGCAGGGGATGGTGGTGCACACCTTTAATCCTAGCAATTGGGGGGCTGAGCCAGGAGAATTGTCATAAGTCCAAGGACATAGCCTGGGCTACATAATGAGAGCTTTTCTCAAAAGAAAAAAAAATGTCCTGTGGTTTGTTTTTTTCGCCTCTTCTGCACGGTCCTGTTTTAAATTAACAGCCCAAGTGTGACACATAATCCTTCCAATGCACCACTCCCACATAAAGAAAAATACCCACGTTCACCTTGAGCATGGTCACCTTAGGTCACCTCTTCTGTTAATTTGGGAGATTTACCTCACTTGCAAGTGCTCAGAGGATCCAAATCCAAAGAGCCACCCTATGAATGCCTTAATCAGCGGGATTTCAGAACTCGAACTCATTTGTCTTTGTGCCCAAGTTCTGACCATTGAGCCTTGTTCTATGACTAGTGTTTTAGTAATTCAGGCATTTTTAATATGATTAGGTCTCTCCCCATTTTGGGGGGTGGTGCAGTCCTCCCTTCACAGTTTAGACAACACTTAGCCAGGCATGTCTGGCTGAATTAAGCATAATAGTTCTCCTTCTGACTTCAGGGCCTGTGATCACATGGGCTTGGGACACGGGGCCTCACACTCTCCAACTGGAAAGACATAGTACATTTTGAAGCATCAACTAGGCCAAATATCCTCTTCCCAGCTGGTAATAGCCTCTAATTTCAGAGCAATATCTTGTGGAAAGATGCTCCCAGCCCTGTGGGAATAGCTTGGAGTAGAAGTGCAGCTCCAGCTCTGAGTCAGAGTGCTTGCCTAGCACAGGGAAGGCTTTCTAAGGCCCTGGGTCCAATGCTCATGACCCTGCAAGAGTGCTTCATGGGACAGATGTCCGTGCTGCTGAGGAGCCCCAAGCTTTGCCAGTTGCAGTCTGCTGACCTGATCCTGAGGCCGGGACAGCTGAATGCTTCTCGCTGCTCCTGGGCCATACTTCAAACCCTTGCTGGGCCTCCCCCATACTCATTATGACCACAGACTGCACTCATGTCCTCTCTTCTTTCTAGCCTGGTCGTAGTGCATGGTGCTGTGTTCATTGGATGTTTTTCAGCCTCTCAAATCTGTTGCAGCATTTGAGCTCTGAACTGGATTCCTCAGTGACCTTTTGACTTAACACTGTGCAGTACAACTTGACCTTGCTTTCCAGGTGCCAATCTCTTCCTTTCTTTCCAGCAGAAACTTAGCTTTGTTTATGGCAATAGCAGCTCCAGTTCGGACCTGAAGGATTTCAATGATGATTTTAGAGCAATCTTGAAATTTCCTTCTTTCTTTTCTTTTTCTTTCTTTCTTTCTTTTTCTTTCTTTCTTTGTTTCTTTGTTTCTTTCTTTCTTTTTCTTTCTTATTGAGACAGTCTCTTGCTATATAGTTGAAGCCTTGAACTCATCCAACCTAGGCTACCCTGCAACTTACCAGGAGGAAATCTTCCTGTCTCAGCCTCCTGAGTGCTGGGATCAAAGCCACATGTGCCACCACACCAGGCCAATCTTAGAAATTCTAGTCCCTGCCAGGTAGTTAATTTCCCAGCTACTCTTACCACTAAGCATATTTATATGACCTGGTTCTTCTGAACTATTTCTCCTAATAAAAAGAAATACATTTCTATTTAAAAATTTTCCTTTCTTCTTTAAGCATGGTTGCATAAAGATGTGATGCTTGGAGCTACAGCAGCTATCTTGCAACCATGAGTCAACAAGCCTGTGGCTAATCAGAGTGAAAAGCTACTAAAAACCTGGTGATGTGGTTGAGCCAATGCACCAAAGACTAAATCACTTATATCTAGACGTCTTCATACAGGTTTTCTTGTATTGCAACCAAAACCATTCCTAACTGATGTGAGTTACATTCAAGCAAATCTCATGACAACCTGCTGAGGATAAGATTTGGATTCATGTACTTGAACCAAGCTATAGTCACCAAGAAGAGAAGTGAAAGACTAAACAAAATAAGTAGTAGCAGTATAAGTAAATAAAGGCACATAACTTGAATTAGTGTGATTCAAAAGTGTTTTTATTTACCTAACTATATTAATTACTAGAAAACAGCAAAATAATGTTGTACTACGTATTGGGCTTTGGGGTAAGTCATCAGCCAGAGAAGAATCCCACAGCAGAAAATGAAATATGAGTTGTTACAAAGAAAATTCCTGCCGGGGATTAGTTTAAAGAAAGTCCTTTGAGTGGGATATTCAACTGACTTTGCAAGCATTTTCTGCTAAAGAAGGCGTGGTATGAAGGAGGAAGAGAAAATGAACAAAGCGCTCATGTGAAAGGAAGCCACAACGGAACAAAAGCCAGGACTCATCCAAGCCAGAGCGGATGCCAAGGGGAAGTGGATGCCAAGGGGAAGCGTCCAGCCTCTTACTTAAATAATAGGCTCAGGTGCCAGCAAGCGCAGCCAGAGGTGCACGGTCCATCTAGGACTCTCCTCCAGCACGGAAGTCAGTGCTTCCGCATGCGCACGGATAACCCAGGACCGGAACACGACTTAAACAGTTAGGGAAGGGGCTATTTTATGGATCAGATAAAGTTACATACTGATCAAGTGATTGATAGATACAAATAGGATAACGTCAAGGAGGCAAAGTGCTGTCAAGAGCTCAGCCCGGGAAAAGGTGTATGTTTTTCCAAATATTTTTACTTTGGTAACTTTTCAGTACGTTTGCAATTATTTCTGAATAAAAAGTAAAACAAACCCACAGAGAAAGAGAACAAATGAAGACACTTTCACCCGTCAGGGCTGTTTTATAGAAATACAGAGTCTGGGAGGAAATGCCGTTTTAATCAGAAATCGGCCTTGGCGATGACGAGGGCCAGAGAACAAGGCTGAGCAAGAGCAAAAGCTGAAGGGAACTAAACACGCCAGCTTTCGGCACTATCTCAGAGACTGGGTGATTCCATCAGTCGTCTGAGATTGCAGGAAATTCATGTACACAAAGGATTTTGCCTAGAGAACACACAGGGTGGAACCAAGGGGCCCCACATACTCACCGGGACCCAGTGGGCACCTGGACTTTCCAGAGAACCTCTGGTTCCAGATGGGACAGTTTTAGCAGGAGTCCTAATCTAGCAGAAAGGCTCCCCCACATCTGCGGCATTTGAATCAGTGCTTGTCACGCGGATGAGCAACATTTCCTCCTAAGTGCTGCAGTCGGAGGAGACATTTCTAACTCCCTCTCTCCTAGGGAGTTGGGAGGATTAATTAGCAGCTTTCTGCTGAGTGTTATATGTTACTTTTCTCAGGAGACAGATTAATGACTAATTCCCAAACCTTATCCGAGTGGGAAGGTTATAGTAACCAATACACCTTGCCTCAGAGAGCCTCTCAAAGGTCATACATGGTGTTTGCTTATCCAAACAAAATTGGAAAACTCATTTCAATGTTATAAATAAAAATCTTGACTACATTCATACCTGCTGCTTCTATTTCAAGTACTGTAATTTGAAGATGAAAAAGCTTTTGTGAACAAAAATGTGATATTTAAATAGTAAAAAAGAAATATTTGAATAGTAAAAATAATGCAAAGCAAACCTCATTGTCCAACAACAGGATGGGAGAATAAGTTAAAGTCTATTGAAGGATTAAAATATACCTATAAATTGTGTTTCTGAAAGCTTTATAATCAAAAGAGATAGTCTGAATTCATATGAAAATTAAATATAAAATTAACCATTAAAACTACTTTCAACTGCAAATCATTACACTGAAAATAACTATTGGAATGAAATTACCGAAAAATGAGCAGTACCTGTGTGGATGACAGGACTGTAACTCCGAATCTCCTTTTTGCTTTTTGTTATGATTAAGGATTTTATAAAGAGTGACCTATACTTTTATAAAAAGAAAAGAGGAGTAAAGAAAGGAAAAGAAAAGAAAGACACACCTGAGCGAGCCTGTCCACTTTACCTCCACTTGCCCACAGTGGCTTGGCTACAAAATCTGCGTTTGAAAAGCTTTCCATATTGCTGTTATTTTCTAATTACCTCCTTATTCGCTTCTCTCTGATGTTTTACTTTTTGGTCCTTCCCACTTATATCATATTCCTAGTTTATTCAGGACTTGGAGCTCAGATTGTTTTCCCCAGACATGCATGGGACAAGTTCACCCCGTGTTGGGTAGCTGGAAGGTCCCCCGCAGACCGGAGCTGTGGTCTGGGCCGTCACTAGAAGCCCCTGTCTCCTTTGCTAGTGATGAACAGGATGAATCATGAATTCATGATTCTTTGGGTTCCTTAGTGTCCTTGATGTCATTGCCCCAGAGTCATGGAAAGGCAAATCTTCCATTAGGGTATCTGCCCAGTGCTCTTCACCCCTTTTCATTCACAAAAGGGAGAAATTAGGCTGACTCTACCTAGGAAACCAAGTCATTCTAAGAAAATAATTTACTCTGTTATCTGTCTCTGCTGGTAAGCCTTTCTCAGAGGATTCTCTGAGTTCTAAAGGGCATTCATTAGTCACAGATCCATCCCTCCCTCCCAAGTCCTTAAGTCCCATGGTAAAATGGAACCCTAGTAGAAAGAAACCTTTCAAATACACTTTTAGTTCAATTCACTGATCTGCATGTAAAAGCTCTCTGCAACTTCCTTACTCAGGAACTACTCAACTAACCTTTAATTAACTGTTGCGCACACCTGTGGCTGAAGGCCACTACTTCATGAAGATACTAGTTTGGGAGCAGATGGCTTAGAAAGTTCTACATACACAGAAAGAAGCCTGTCCCTTCTATGTGCTTTCATAACTGGGGAAGTCACACACCTACAGCACCTGGATATATCTTTCTCAATGACTGGATAGGCACCTTTGTGTTTGCAGACTGCAGCCATTCATATAGTTGAGAAATTGTTTCTGGAAAGTGATAATAAAGTGCATATATACAAGCTGGGTGTGGTGGCGCATGCCTGTAATCCCAGCACTCAGGAGGATAAGGCAGGAGGATCGTTGTGAGTTCAAGGCCAGCCTGGGCTACAAAGTGAGCTCAAGGCCAGCCTGAACTACATAGCAAGACCTTGTCTCAAAAATACTAAAAAAAAAAAGCATATATACATTATTCAATTTATTTTCAACTTTGAATTTCCTAAAATTAGAACAGAACTGATTCAATTCATTATTGTCAAATCAGTGCTTTAACAGTTGATAGAAGTGGAACATACAGTTTCTCAGACCTGTAACATAATAGGAGAGCTAAGTCACCCAGGCACATAACTAAGCCATGGAATAACACAGTATGATGAGGATGACAATCAGTAATGATCACAATGATGAGTGACCACTATGTCATGGGCACCATGCACTGCAGGTGTGACCTGGCTCATCTCGTAAGGTCGGGCAGTCAAGCTTTCTCACTCCACTTGACTTCCTGGATGGGGCTCCCTCCACTCCACAGTGTAGTTCATTGGTGGGGAATTAGGACTTTGTGTTCAAACCTGGTTCTACAATTTCCTAGCTGTCATTTTAGGTAAGGGATACTTTGTGTTCTTTTGCTTCCTCACCTAGAACATGGGACATCATCTCTCCTAGGGCTGCATGAAGGTTGAACGAGGCCATGCATGGAAAGTCCTGAGACTACAGCCTGGTACATGTAAAGAATAACTGGTGTTACAATTGTGCCGTATAGCGGTATGTGGATACTGTAAGATTTTTCAAACTGCAGATAGCATTTGGCGCTAAAATTTCCTTCATAAAATCTAGAAGTGATTTTTGAATTGTGGTTTTGATGGTAGACAGAATTTAGCAGGGGTAGGAGGATGGAGGTACTTGAATATTCATGTAGACCTTGTGTTAGAATAATTACAAAATTAGGCCACTGCCTGTGGGTCTTTTCTGTGGAAAAGGTAAAATTTGTGAATATTTTGGTACAAAGACTGAAAAAGACACTTTCTAATATACAGTAATTTAATACATGATAAAGCTTATCATTCTGACTCCAAGAATTTGCATGTCACCTGTTTCAAATTAGGTGGGGTTATTTCTGCAATGTATTACTTTTATTTATTTTTTTCTACAGCAAAAATAAGCTGGTATAATTTTCCCTTGCCTTCTTTTGCTGCTGTTGACTGCATGCAGTCAAGATGCTAATTAAAACCACCTCATTTAAATGCCAAGTTTGCTCTGAAACAGAATCCCAATAATTTTGAGAAATTACTACTGGGCATAGAGGTTGCAAAAGATATGTTCAATTAATCTATGTTTTGCTTAAAGTGATTTAAATGGAGAACTCAGACATTTTCAGCTTCCACACCCAGCAGATTGCATCACGAAAGGGCGGAAAAGTAACACAGCTGGCAAGCCCATGAGGTAGGCACAGCCTGGCTGCCCTGGCAGAGCCCAAAGAACACTGGGGCTCCTCATTTTTTATTTTGGGCATCTTTCCAAACTCAGCCAGGACCCTGTAGGGGCAGCCACATTGATATGTAACCATCACAGAGTTAAACCACAGTAAATGTCAGTCTGATAAAAGAGTAACTAAAATTACTCTATAAATGCTCTTCTGTCTTCCACAAGGTAGTTAATAATAAAACTAAATGCACAGAAAGAACCAGGACTGAGCAGAAGGAGAATATGCCCAGGAATTAGCCTTGCTGATTTCAAGAGGCCAACTGTTAGAATGATGGAAGAAAATACCTCAGTACCGGTAGAAACACAGAAAGAAAGAATCAGAGAGAGGGCTTGGGCCGTCCTCTGCTCTTGACTGTTCAAAATGAGGAACTGGGTCATATTGGGTTCAGTATTTGGGGAATAAACCCAAAATGTACTGTGTGAGTCCAGAGATGGGGCCAAAACTCAAAGGAAAAAAGTAAGAGGAGTCAGATTAAGTTACCCTGAAAAGTTCTCCAGTTATTCCAAAGTATGGTTCTTGGTTAATGCTCTTCACGCAAGTGGATGCGGATTTATAGCCAAAAGGAAGGTGCTTTCCAATGACATACATGTGTGGGATTGTTTCCTTAAGCCATCCTCTCCTTTGCACACACTCCCTGACAGTGACAGAATCTGTGGGTGACTTCCGAATTTCAGAGCCCTCATGAGCTGCTGCACACCCTTCGTGGTCAGTCTGGAAGTCTTCTGCAGGTCCTGCTGGGCATGCTGAGCTTTCCTTCATGCCCAGGGCCCTTACACTTGGTGGATTAGCCCCAGGTACCTTTTGTTCCTTTCTTCTTTTCTGACTGCAGAGGCCAAACAATCTCAAAAAGAAAACTAATGTCCATCATATACATTTACTATGTTTCGATTGAAATGACACTGCAAAGGCTCATGTATTCCGAGATGGCTTTCTGAAAGGTGATAGGATCATGGGGATTAATCCATTGATAAATTCCAGCTTAATGTTCAGATAGGAGGCGGGGCCTGATTGGAAGAGATGGGGCACTGGGGTGAAACTGCAAAGGTGTATTTTGTCCTTGGTTTGTCTGTCTACCTGTCTATCTGTCTCTCTCCTTCCTGGCTGTCACCAAGTAAACACGTTTCCTCTACAACAATGCTCTACTTCACTGCAGCCCCAAAACAAGAGAGCCAAGCAACGGAGAACTCTGAGCAGTGAGCCAGTACAAACCTTCCTTCAGCTCAGCACATTTACTTAGGTCCATGCGGTACTTGAAAATATAGTAAATGTTCAAGTTTTTTAAAAAAATCTTACAGTAAAGAAAGCATTGCCTTAAAATTCTCTCAAAATACTCTCCTTCACCTTGAACACATGCATCCCATCTGCTTGCCACCATCTGAGACAGTTCTGGGTGTCTCTTTTCGTGTCTTTATGACACGTGATCAAATGTGACAAATGCTGCTACCAAGTGGTGTCCAACAGAAATGGTTGATCATCTAGAAATTACATGGCTCTTCTTTTCAATTAGCTGATCTGAGTCCGTCACTCACTGATGGGGAGCTGGTGATGTTTAATGTAGGCCCTGTCCGCCTCGGTGCTGCCAAAACCTCTTCCACACGAGCCCTCACAGACCCCGCTGTACGCTGGGGATGCGTTGGTGAGCCCTGGAAATGAATGGCAGAATGCAGAGAGCCCAATCCAATTAGCTCTCCGCTGCTGTTCATCACTTCTTGAGATGCCCACAATTTCCAGTGTGTGTTTGACAGTCTGTGCTTTCTCTTATCTCCTGGGCCCACACGTACAGCAGCAAAGAATTATGAGGCATTCAGACGTGCATCCCGGTTATTGCGACAGTGACGGCACTTTTTACCATTTACATATATTGTGGTCATATTAAACCACATACAATATGTTCCTGTCTTTAATTTAGAAATGCTTTTTGACATTCGCACATCTGCCACCAACTCAGATAAGATTGAGGAGAAATGTTTGGGTCAGTGGTGCATGAAATCTAATTGAATGGCTCAGAACTCTGCCATCTACATCTGCTGCGGTTTGAAAAGACCAGACAGATGGAAAACAAGGAAGAGGCTGAAATACTCAGTCAGTAAAGTGTAAAAAAGTGTCATGCTGGGCCCTGCAGCAAGAAGACTTGTCTTGGGCCAGGGATAGCTTGGTGGTAGAGCAAGTCCCTGCCAGGCATGAGGCTCTGGGTTTAAACCTCAGTACTGCCTAAAGAGGAAGGGGTGGCTTTCTGCAGACCGCGTACTGGCTCCCAAGCATGCACTCGTGTGGATTTTTAAATATACATCTTTCTGAATATCTATGAAGAACATTAGTTAGGCTTTCAAATAAATCGACTTTTGTTCTAGAGCACCTGTTTGTGTATTTAATGGAATTCAGGGCCATTGTTCTCTGGTATAAATATTTATTCATGGATTGTGATAGATTTTTTTAATTAATACTGGGTGGAAATAGATAACTAAATAGGCCACCTTTCAAATCTTACACAGGCCACTGTTCCACTTACTGGCTCTGAGAAAGGAAGCAAGGGGTGAGGCGCACGGTTTCCTTGTCATTAACACTTTCGTTTGTGTGTTAACAATTTAAAGCGGGGTTGCTGGAGAATTAGAAGCAAAGACCACCCTCTCTCCTAGACAACAGGTACTCAAACCCTGTCCCCTCTTCCTGTCTACCTGAGGAGAGACTGTAAGGTCCTCAAAGGTCATTGGCTCAGCCATCTTTCATATGTATTCAGGTTTAAACAATGCTTTATTCATGGAGATATTTTACATGTCACCCTTTCTTGATATACAAAAGAGTAATGTATTTTAATATATTAATAAGGATTTGATAGTCCCATATTCTAAGTTGGGCCTAATAGAAATTTATTAAGAATATGAACTTACTAAGTTTTTTATTAGACATACTGCTCATAAAAATAGGAAGTACCAACCTTATATGCTATGATTATTATAAAACTGAAATTATATTAAATATTATGTGTAAATGTGTATTTGTTTATTCCTACACTTCACATTAGAGGTCAGAGTAAATATAGGCATAATTCTCTGGAATAAGAAATTGGTTTTTTTTTTTTGGTTTTTCTCCAGTACCAGGAACCGAACTCAGGACCTTGCGCTTGGCAGGCAGCCGCTTTTGCCGCTGAGCTAAATCCCCAGCCCCTGGAATAAGAAATTGTTAAAAACCCTGATCCCTGATTTTAATAATCTGACTCAACACATTTTTAAATGATAAATACTGAAATCTGAAATTTAAATTATCAATTGCCTAAGGCAGAGTGTGAGGTTACCAGGCATTCCAGAAGTAAAGAGATATTTTAATGTGACTTAATTGTTCATGATTAAAGATAGGAATCACTAAATTTTGCCACCAAGGAAAAATGACACTAGTTAAAAGAGGGGAAGAAAACAAAAGTAAGAAGAAATTTGGTGGTGTAGAGTGAAATAGAGAAAAAGAGAGTTTCTATCTTAAATATAAATCTTTGTGGCTTTAAAAAAGAGCTGCATAGAAATGCAAGAAAATAGGTAACTAAGAGAAAAGACACAATAAATAAATAAATACATGTGTATATATATATTTTATATATACATATATATACACACACACACATACACACAAGATAGTTAAGATAGTTATACTACTAATTGCTGTTAGTTCATTGAAAAGAAAGGTTTGTGCCTACATTGTCTGATCAATTTTTCGTGCCTATATCTTGTAATCTGAACAACTATTTTGAAGATAACAATACATACTTTACTAATCATTATTATTCTTCTACAATCTTGTTTTGAAAGTTTATACCATTGTTTTATTGTTTAATTTTCTGTTCTTTAAAATAACTTTAAAAACATTTTTAAAAAGAAAGCAGGTAATTTTTGTTGTTTTTAATAAAATGTATGCATTTGACTATTTCAAAATTCAGACTACTATAAATAAATTATATATCTATTAACTGCTGACAGGCTTTTATGGTTATTATATCTTTTAAATTTTACAATAATGCTATAAAGGTATGTAACCTTACCCAGAAATACCTCTCATAGTGTTGTAGTCAAGGTTCTCAAGGGAATAGATTTAATATAGGACACATAATTTATAGGATTATTTTGTAATATTCACCCAAAGAGTCAAATAGAGAAGAGTACAAGAGATCTGTCCATACACTAGAGATTCAAAGAATCTAGCTGAGGGCCTGGATCCCACAGCAATCTCCTGCATGAATCCAGCTGAAGACCTAGAGCCCATGACAATGTTCTTCATAAGTCCAGCTGGAGGCATAGAGCCCATAACAATGTCCCATTCAAGTCTGTATGAAGGATCTACACTGGGAAGGCCCAAAGGTCAGTGGTAGAAACTAGAAACTCTGCGTCAGTGGGATGAAGGATCTATTAGCACCAGCTGAGGAATCTGCACTGGAGCCAGGAAGAAATGCTCAAGGTAAGGACCAAAGCTCCCCCAAAGAGAAGCATAGCCATGCTCAGTGACAGAGAGGATCTGAGCTCCTCTGACAATGAGAATAGCTAAATTCACATGAGGAAAGCCAGCATAACAAGCTTCTCCAGGAGAATCAATAGGACACCATCTCCGCTCCAGTTTTCCTTTTATGCTGTTGGCAACAATCCCCAGGTGGGCCTTCCACACCCAAGACCACGCTGACTCAGTTCCGCTGGATGTTCCAAATTGCCCATTAGTTAATCCACTACACACAGCAAAACTGAAACTCAGTCGTATTCAGCGGGGAAGTAAGAATGAGTGCTAGTTTTGTCTCAAACCTAAGGTATGTGATGCACTCTCTAAGGAACTCATGACAAAACCAACCTAAGGAGGCCAAGAAGGAGTCTGAATGTTTTGGTGTGGCTCCAGGGAGCACCCTGTGGCTCCTTTCTTGTGAATCCTTCTCTGGAAGAAGGATCACATAAACACAGGAGGGAGGCAAATACAAAAATCTAGGGAAGGGTATGGGATGAGTTCTTAGCTGGCATTCATCCCAAGGCATGAACAGAGTTGTATATTTAAAGATAAACTTCATAATTATTTTCAAAGCCCATCCCCTATTTTATAAAGAAAAGTTCTTGTGTTGTACATTTCTGCCTTCTCTGCTTTCTTTCCTGCTCTGCAGAGGTGAGAGGTTCTTCAGTCTCACGGGTACCATGACCTGTTCAGTGGAGCTCTGGTAGGCGATGCCTTTCTCTGTCTTGTTGAGCCCTGTAACTATCCCTGAAGTCTCCTACAATGCCTGACAGAGTGAAGACGTTAAGCTGAGGAATGGATAAAAGACTAACAAGCAAGTACAATTTAGAAAATCTCAGGAGCAAGACAGGGAGCAAGTCTGGCCGAGCGTGCACAGTAGAGGAGTGGCTGTGTATTAGATGTGGACAGGGTGTCCAGGCAGGCTCCCAAGGGCAGCAGTACACAGATGCATGACCTCGCTAAAGTGACAACAAGGATCCCAGGCCAAGGGACCAGTTTGGACAGCATTCATGGTCTCTTAGAGACTTTTCCATTTCTTAAGACAAAATACCCAACACCTACAAGTTAAGGGAGAAGAGGTTTATTTAGCTCACAGTTGGTGGAGGTTTCACTCCATAATCACTGGCTGGAAGCCAGGGTGGCATGGCACAGGGGCAACAGTTCATAGTGGCAGAAGAGAGCAAAAGCAGCAAAAGAGAGTGAGACAAGCCTCTTCGTTTCCCTTTTATCTTATTCAGACTGCAGGGATTAGGGCAATGCCAATCCAAGCAGTGGGCTGATCCAGTAATTACCCACCCTTAATCCAGCACCCTTAATCCCAGCATTGCACTGTGAATCAGTCACACTCTAGGTTCAGTAAGTCTTAAAAAACCCTTGACCACATGAGGCTTTTGGGGGGACATCTAGACACAAACCCTAACACATGGCTATCAACACCACAATTCTAGAATGCTGAAGCACAATTTCCAAAATTTAAAAGGAAATCACAAAGTGTCCATCTTTCATGTCCTTCTTCACTTGCTGATGGAGGGCAAAAAGAAAATGATGGAATAATTAGACTCTTACTGACCTTGCCATTGGGATAACTGGCACCCTGGGTAAATCATCATTCTTAGACAAATAAAACTGGAAATCCCAAAGACTAAAGAAAGTCCCTGTAGAGCTCATGGGATGAAAAGTTAATATCAACGTAGTTTCTCATTTTAGTTTTAAAAAAAAATGTCAATAGAGTAGGAGATGTGGTTGGATATAGTGGGATGAACAGGGTATCTCTTACGTAAGTAATTTTCATCAGCTTCACTAGTGAGAAAAATTCTCTGTATCTTCTCCCCCAAATCCAAAGATTTTCGACCCATACCCTATAAGGACCATGTCACTGTGATTTTCAAAAACGTGTAATATTTGTCTCAAGAAAGACAATCTTCCTCAAAGCCAAATGCACCATGCCTGTGTAGAAAAAGCATTGCCTCTGTGACAAATACTATAGCTTACTTCTCAGTTCCTTACTAGCTTTTCAAATCTTAAACTATATTTTAGCAAAAGGAAACACTAGAGACAAACCAGAGTCCTACCTCCTTACAAAGCAAACTCTGCAATATGAAAAAGGTGCTTGTCTCAATTTTAGCCTTTTTTTCCCTTTGGTCATCTGCTGACCAGATGGGAAAGGAAACTGGAATCTTTTATGTTCTGTCATATCCTGTGGTGACATGTATCTCAAGGTAGGAAAACCTACTCTGATCCTTGGATTCTCCTTCCCTTACTTCTGTCTCAAGTTATGAGAACATAAGACAGACATATAGACAGCCTAAGAGTCAGCAGCTTTAAGCAGCCCTCGATGGAGCAGCTATAGAAAATACAGACACTGGTGGCAGACAAGCCTGACTGCACTGCTCAGTGGCTACGTGACCTTGGGAATGGATCAGGCTTCCCTTTTGTCATCATGGCGAGGTGTTCCAAAGGGCAGCTTCATCTTAGGTCTTCCATGAGGACTAATGAAATTTTTATTACCTCACCGCAATTTAAACTATTTCAAGTTAGATCAATTTTATTTTATAGTGAGTAAGATAGTGTTAATGAATTTTTAGTGAGATTTCTGTCTTTGGGGAGATTAGCCATCACTGTCTGGTCTTGGACAATATTAATAGCCAGCAAATACAACTTATTCTCCATTTACTGTGTTTGCAAGGCAACTCTTCATTTATTCATTAAATTTCATAAAGGAATTAAAGGGGAAAGACTGAGGCTCAAAGAAAATGTCCCAGACATTGCATTGGTGGTTGGCAGAGCTGGGCTTTTCCTCAGGTGTGTTGGTCTTACGGCTTCTGTGTGGTTTGTTCCCTAACCGTTCACATGCTGGTAGCTCAGTCTCAGGTGTGGTGGTATTGAGGTGCTCGAATCTTTTACAGGTGGGACCTAGGAGGACGTAATGAAGTCATGTGGCTGCATTTCTAAATGCATGAGTGTTGCTTACACAGAGTGGGGAAGTCTCTGAGAAGTGAGCGGTTCCTGAGGAAGCAGGTTGTTGTGAATTGAGGCTGGGTCTCTGCATATAGCAGCTTCCCTTTCTACTTCCCCATATATTGTGCCAGATTCAGTGGAATGGAGGTGTCACTGGGCCCATGCTCTTTGGACACTCCAGTCATGAGAATCATGAGTCAAATTAACTTTATAAATGAACGAACTTTATAAGTTACCTAGCCTCAAGTACTTTGTTATAGCAACATCAAGCTAACAAAGACAGCCCCATACTTATTTTTCAAAGAGAAAGATGAGAGAGGCCTATTGCCCCATTTCTCAACACTGTCTATGATAGTAACTTCCACCAGGTCTGACTTAATCCTGGTCAGTGCATCTTAATTAGAGCAACAAGGAAACCTTAAAATGTTAATCCTTTAGGGTACTCAAATCTTTAAGGTTCTTTATCTCCTAATGTATATGTGGAATAATAAAAACCAAAGTGGAATTGTATCTCAACACAGGGACGTTGGTTCTCAGTAATGCTGGGCAATTTAATTAAGTTCAGCTGTTCTAAAATGGAAATTAAAACTCTTCACCTCACTGAGATACTATGAATAATAATTGTATGTATACATTTATAATATATATATATATAGTCCTTGATACTGCTGATATGGTTACAAGAAACACCTAGGGGTTGTTATTAACCTGTAGACAGTGGAGACAAGTCAAAGGCCCTTAAACAACAGGAGGCATGCTAGTATCCCTATTCTTATAAGGCAGTGGTGATTAGCATGTCTTGGTGTTTGGCTTAGTTTGCTAAGGCTACCATAGCAGATTATCCAGAGTGGGTGGTTTAAACAACAGAGAATATTCTTTCACAGTTCTCGAGGCCAGGAGCCCCAAATCAAGACGTCAGCAGGGTCGGTTTCCCTTGAGTCTCCTTTCCTACTTTGTAGACAGCTGTTTTTGAGCCCTCTCCTGGCCTTTCTATTGGTGTGTCTATGTTCTAATCCTCTCTTCTCACAGGCCAACCATTACATTGGATTAGAGTTCCCCTCACAACCTCACTGTGGCTTATTTACCTCTTTATTAAAGACCCATGTCTGAAAACAGTCACACACTGAGATTCTGGGGTACTTGGAAATAGGTCCTCCTGTAGGAATTTCAGGGGCAGTCAAGTAAGCTACAGTGTTGATCACCCTGGGAAGAATCAATCATCACAGGGAAACCAATTAAAAGGGAAAATCTCTTTCATTCCTTCCATCCAGGAAAAAACAGTTAAAAGTTTGCACAGGGGCTGGGGATGCAGGGAGCTAGAGTGCTCGGGTGGCAGGTGCAAGATCTTGAGTGCCGCAGCGCTGATCAATAAGTGTCAGACTCCACTCTAGGCAGACTTCAAATGTGTACGTGAACACTGTGACACACCTCATGGTGGGAAACTGACATTTCACCATTTAATACCAACTTTTCTACACTCACTGTTATATTACTGTCACATAATTATAACAATGGAATTCCTGAAACTGGGATCGTCATGAATAATAATACAGTACTTCAGCATATAAATATGGTTTCACTAAACTCTTTCTTCAAAATTTGGCCTTAGAAATTTTCATATATTGAACAAATTATTTTCTCTACTGTGGATGGCTAATTTCTTTGCATTTTTCTTGCTCATTTGTCTGTGATGTTTGGTGATATCACACATATTCAAGTAGAACATATGCAGTGTTATGCTTAATAAAATGTTACCATATATCAGTTTAAAATGTCTAATTGGTATAAAGGGGACAAACAGTATGAAACAGGTACAAGATGAGGTACACATGTTCCTTACTAAGTGAATTCATAGAAACTATCACAAAGCCCTACTATTACTCTGATTTGAGGATGGCATCCCTTGAATATTTCAGCCTTGATATTGGAACAAACTTCTGGCATCAAGGTTTTGTTCTTCTTTCTCCTATATCCTGCCCTCCATCTCCGCACGGCAGCTCTAGACACACACAGGCGTGCATGCACACATGCACGCATGCACACACATTTGATCTGGGTAGGCTGACTGTCATCTGTGTCTGGCACTGGCTCTTGCTGGCTGGCAGGCTGGAGATGTAGACGAGGAAAAGGCAAGCTCCCTGCCAAAGTCACAGACAAATGCCACTCTTGTAATAAAACTCAATTATGGTCAAATTAATCCCAATAATGCTGTGGTTTGTCAGAGAAAATGGATCAATTTGGAGGAAACCTATCCAAAACACTGGGCAAGCTTTATGTACACAGAAGTCCCTATCACCCCAGAGGACAGTGGACATCCATGGAGCACAGGTGGAATTACTGGCAAGGATGCAGGTCCTCAGTGGAGTCCTGAGAATCCCTCCATTTCATTTTAGTTAATTTTATTAGGAGGAGTGAATAATCTGAATCAAGCAATCCTCATGGCACATTAGATGCATTTGTGTGTTGTAGACAGATGCCCCCTACCCCCTGCATGAACACATCCCCCAAACACAATCAAAGAACTGGAGAGAAACTGGAGTGACAAGGAGGACAAAGCGTGATGTACATGGCAATTCCTGCAGCTCACCCTGAGACTGTCTGTCCCTCCCCTGATCTTGGCTACAGATCAAGCAGCACAGGGTGTTCTTCTGACGTGGTTTTCACCAGGAATCTCATCTCTTTTAGCCACTTGGGATTTTCTTTTTAATTCTCATAGCATGATTTCTTGAGGAGGGCAGCCTCAGAGATGGTTTCCTTAACTCCCAGCACACATTAACATTAAAATTGTACTTTCCCCTCCCCATGCACTAGATGTCTGACTTGTTTTTTTCCTTCCTGTCTTCTCCTTCCCAGAATCTTTAACTAGCTCTGTGTGTGTGTGTGTGTGTGTGTGTGTGTGTGTGTAGTTTCCTCCCCTAAGCTCACACAGAGACTCACACACTATTGTATCTATAGAAAACTGCCTCCAGTCAACACTCAGAAATGCACACACTCAGAAATAAGTTCTACATCCACTTATAATCTAAAGAATCTACCCAGCCTCTCAGGCTTTTATATTTTCAGGTACAAAGTAGAAATAATTCATACATCATAAAACTCTGACAGAGATTAAGAAATCTAAACTGTGTCTAAAAGAGCGCTGTGCAAGGGACATTACTGCATCAAAAGTCAGCGTCCTTCTCACAGGCCTGAAGGGCTCACAGAAACAGGACACGAGAGAAGCAGCAAAGAAGTAGATGGGAACAGAGTAGCAAAGACCTAACCTCCTGGTATCTTTCCCTTCATGCTGTGATAGTGTTTGCAAAGAATATATTATGACAATACAGTGCTGTAAGGAAAAAAACCAAAAATATACTGAAGGAGTGACAGAATGACTTCTTAGGAAAGGCTTGATGCAGGAAATGATGCTTGGATATGGAACTCGGGATGATTTTGGTACAGGGCAGTGAAGGACAATATCCAGTGAGAGATTTGATTTCTGACAAACCTCCCCTTGTGTGTGGAAGGCTGGGGTGAAGAAGGGCAGAGTGATGCTCAGACACCAGGCCATATGCAGCATGCAGCTTGGCTATGTTCTCAGTAAATGTGTTGAATGGAAATTGTAAAAACAAAAGAAAAAAATGTGGTGCAGAAATGGACAATGTTGCAAACCATTTCTTTTGGGTTAAGTGAAATATTGGTATTTTTTCTCAGTGTTTATGTCCAAAGTCTTCAGTATGAAAAAAATAGTGCATGTAATTAAATACATGTGACAATACATAGCATACCTCAATATCCTGCATGGCAATAGACAGCTGTTTTAATTTGGAGCACAAATGGTTTTCAAGTTACTATGGCAAAGTTTTCTGTGAAATTGTTATGAATTTTAAAACATGTAGAGGGATATCTCTTTGGTGAAGCTTCCCCATGTGCTTGTACATGGCATATATATTTGTGTGTATTTGTGTGAGGCATATGTGGACCCTTTTATAAATAACTATTGATGTGATTAAGCATGATAGCATTTAAAAATAGTACCTAAGTATGTTGGCATCCTCAGTAGCTTTTGTCTCATTCTTATAGGAAGAGTTTTTTGGTTAACATGTACTAAATATGCACATTCTCGGGGGATAGTGTGATATTTCAACACATTCATACAGTACACATTGATCAAATTAGGGTAATTGGCATTTCCACTTTACCTGTCTCTCTTTCCTTTTCTTTTCTCCTTCTCCCAAGACTGTATGGCTAGATTTTATCAGACCCTTTTCAATGTAGATTATCTCTTTCTTTAGTTTTGATAATAAGATGAATCTTAAACCCTGAAATTTTTCAAGGATACTCAGAAGTGAAAGGTCCTTAGTAGCACAATAACACCTCTTCTAATGGAATCAGTCAAGGCCTCATGGTATTACATCTCCCACAAAAAATTAAAATCTGCCTTGAATAGATTTATAGTGAGTCATTTGATTATTTTAAAGATATTTCATGTTAAGAGAATGCTACAATATTGATTTGGAGAAGGTTTACTTAACAGGATAAAAACCAAAACATAGTAACAGAAATTTACCAACAGTCCATAAGTGACTTGATGAAGAAAAGCAAGACATACTTTTAAAAATGAAGAAATAGCAATAAAGATATGCTAATTCAATTCAGTATATATTCACGAATAGACTCTTTGGCTCTCCCGTACAAGATTCCAGAATGTTTCTGTGTATGTGGTCAGGTATTTTCCTTTATTTTTGCTCCTATAATCAGACACTGTATCAGTGAATTCTCTAGAATAGACCTCTAAATTCACAAACTACATCTAGACTGAGAGAAATAGCATTGCCAGCTAAAGTAATGAATAATAAATTAATCAATTAGGGCCTTTATGTGATAGGTAATTAACGAACACTTTAAGAAGGTACTGGAGTATTTAACATCATCCTCAAATCAATGACATCTGGACTCACAGATTTCCCAGTCTAGTCTAACCAGACCAGGTGTGTAAATGATAAAGAGGAAATCCAACTAGTAGTGCTACCTGTTTATAAATAAGCACATGAGAAACCCTAAGGCTTGCTAGATAAGCAGCTCTGAGGTCACCTGGAGCTGGCTGACTAGACATCCTCCTTCTCAGGACCTACCATTCAGAGTCTAATAATTTGTGTTTTACATTCAAGGATATTTTGGTGATAATGATTAAATTTGGAAAGTCTCAGTTTTACATACGAATAGGATGAAGCTGCAAGCAGGGAGGGTCTGCAGCAGGGTTTGAATAGTGGTTGAAACTCTTGAGTTCTGAAGATAAGCTGCATGCAAATTTCACTTCTATCATTTTCAAACTCCGGAACTACAAGCAAGCTACTTATTTTTTCTTAATTTGGTTCCCTTGCCTGTTAGAAAAATCCTAATAAAGCAGTAAACTGCCTATACTACTGTTCAGTAAGTACTGATTATTTTATTACTGATTTTCTAATCCACAAAATGAGAGCTAATAAATGCTTATTCAATCCAACTTAGCTTTTAAACTCAGTTTATTAACATTTCCCAAATTATACAAATTAATCCTGGCTAGTGGCATGAGTATCTCAAATTTCTACTTTTGCACCTGCCATTTGTGAAATAGACATGAATGGAACAGAGCATAAACATGCCAAACTCAACGGAAAGTGCTACTCGGCACACCTACACCAGAATAATGGCTTTCAGCCTTGACTCCTAGAAACATGAGTGTTCCACAAAGTGGCTCAGTGCTTTTGTGGTCTATTCTTAAAATGATGGTTTCCCTTCTATAAGTTTTTAATGATTTCCTGAATATCTATACATCTGAAACTTTAAATATTATATGCACTTTATAAAGAACTTCATGCATAAAAATCAAAATAGCTTGTATAATATATGTATTCCCATTTCATAAAATGATTATGTATGTCAATACTTCTGCAAGTTACATAAAATACACCTTGATTTGCAATCTCTCAAAGACTGATTGGGAAATCATATTCTTTTTTAAAAAAATTACTTATGTATTTGTAGTACTAGAAATTGAACCCAGCCTTGTACATGCTAGGCAAGCACTCTTATCACTGAGTCACATGCCCAGCCACTTTTTAAATTTTATTTTATTTTAATTTTGAGACAGAGTCTCTACTAAGTTGTGCAAGCTGATCTCAAACTTAGGATCTTCCTGCCACAGCCTTTTGAGTAGCTAGGACTATAGTTATGCATCACCTCAGCCAGCTGGAGCATAATGCCCTAAATGTTTATTTGCAATTGGATGTATGAATTTTGTTTTGCTTGTAATTTACCAATTATGTCAATAATATAACAATCGAATCTGCTGAAACTATTGGGCTGAATCTGTGCTCTAAATAATGGAGAGACATCCTGACAACCTGGAGTCACACTGACTTCAGAAAACAAACTTCTCTTCCAGGAGGTAATATCAGCGCTTCAGGCTTCATAGTCACACAATATTTGCTACAGCATCCAGCCATGCTAAGTAGTAGCTTTGGAGGCAGAAACATGTTTTAAAACATTAAGACATATTTTCAATGTCAGACTCTCCAGCCGAGAAATGTAGACTCATCAACACTGAATACATATTTGGAACGTGCTTTACACAACCATGATGGTGCAAAAATGTGGTAGCATATCTAAGAATAAGGTTCTTAAAGAAACTGGGATAACTCCAATACTTCACAAATAAAAACTATATTTTGCTAAATACCAGAAGATTTTCAGGTGATAAATAGGTATTTTTTATTAGTACACATATTTTTATTAGTACATATTCATGATCCGTAATGCACATGTGCTGCGGTGTTGACTCACATACACAACACATCTTAGTCCTTTTTACTTCCCTCCTCCTCTTTCCATCCCCCAACCCTTCTTCCATCTCTAAAAGTTCTATTTCCCTCTTTCCCATTGTCTTATTTTGCTCTTTAAATTATTTCTACTCTGGGTTTCTCACATAGAAGAAACCAGGTGACTTTTAAACTTTTGATTTATTTCACTTAGTCCCATGGCCACTAGGTATGTTTATTTCACTACCAATGACTCAAATTTATCCTTAGTGGCTGAGTAGTGCTCAGTGGAGATACTTATTTTAAATTGTGTGAAGGAAACATTTCCATTGATATCAATTATAAGAATTTCCCAAATCTGCATGTTAGAAATTTTTTTCACTAATGGAAATTATATTTTTTACTGATTCAAATATATTTTTATTTTCACAAATCCAAAAATACCGGTATATAGCTTAAAAACCACCTATATGCTGTTTGGTGATATAGAAGAAAAAATAAATTTACTTTTTATTTAATATATTGATTATTATATCATGGGATCCAGGATGAAAGGAATTTATTTGTGGGTTTTTTTATGTCATGAAACACAGAATGAGAAAAATTTACTCTTCCTTCAATACCATGCTCATTTTTACTGTATGTACCTATTTATATAATTTTAATGTCATGCTATTTTAAAATAAAAAGAAGGAAGCAAGAAAGAAAGGAAAAGAAAGCAATGTTGAAAGAACTGCTCTGAGTAACTAATGTAAACAATACACGATGTATTAACCACTGTTACCCTCCTGTCTTCTTGTTTTGAAATTTTGTTTTACTTTTTTCCTCCTCAAAATAAATAAATAAATAAAACACTATAATACTACAAAAAAAAGAGGACATTTATGTTAGGTGAAGACTCATTGCATTCTAAAATGAAATTACTATTTAAGTCAGAAAATATCTTCTGAAACTATCAGCTGCTATTATAACTACAGTACATTCAATTTATTCTGAAGATGACAATAAAATAACTACTTTTGGTGTACACTGATAGGAGTTAAAAGTAGAACATTTTTTCTAGGTAACAATGTTACAATATATATTATAATCATTAAACTTTATATTTTAGTCTTTATATTTTATTCAAAGATATATGTTCACAAAAGAATTATGTTGTAAGCAAATAAATATTACTAGGTATTTCAAACTACAAAATTGGTTAAAAGGTTTGTCCTTCTGTATAATGGATTATAACACAGTTGTATAACTGTGTTAGTTTACACTACAGCGAAACTTCATATTTTCTTGTCATCATGCATATCCTAGGTGACAGTTACATCAAAATCATGTACCTCTCTCAGAATGAGAGCTAGGGCTTTTCTTTCCCTCTCCAGGAAATACAAAGAATATAAATTAGCTCAAGTGACTGCTTGACCTGCCTGGAATCTTCTTGAAAGTTTCAGATACTAATTCTTCTGAAATTCTCTAAGGATCATGGGTGCGAAATGACAAAGCACTCCTCATCACTGACCAAGGTCACCTCAATGCCTTTGGCACTGGACCACGCATGAGGATTGAGTGCCTCCTCTCAAAACACACAAGGATGCTACCCGTGTGTCCTGTTCTGTTCTTTTTGGAAATGATATGCTAATGCCTTATATACAGATGTGAGGGCCACAAAAATGTGACAACAGAGAGAATGGTACTCTCCCCAAATACCAACCTTAATCCCTGAAATTTGTGAATGCTATCTTACAGGGCCAGATTATCCCTCAATCTAGTCACGCTGAAAGTCTGGTCTGCTCCTCCAACTGGAGGCAGAAAAGATGCAGCAGGACCCAGACAGGCAAAGTGTGGGGAGTTTTTGTAGTACTGTGAGGGGTGTGATGAAGGAGAGAAAATGACGAGAAACACCAGAGCCCAGGGGCCCAGAGAAGCTTTGTCCTCCATCAAGAACACAAGGACTTCAGCCCTGCAGCCACTAGAAACTGAACTTGCCCAAAGCTGGAGTGAGACTGTGTGCCTATAAAGCAACTCAGATCCCTTGACCTGACCCAAAGGATCACAAAACTATGCACATATCACACTTGAAGCTGTCATAATAGTAGCCTGCTGGAGCATGCATAGAAAACCACATCTGTAAGTATATGGGAGAAGTGGATGGAGCTAATTTTTACTTTATACTTAACCCTTTGGCTTTTTTAGTTTTACAATAAAATGAGGAAATTTCGACTTTTACAATGAGGAATTTACAATAATTGAAGTCCTGTGTAATTATAGGACAATGATTTTTTGTTGAGATAAGGTTTGTATGATTCAAGAACATTCCCTTACCAAATGCAGTATGATGAGCTTTCTCAGTAAATTTTTCCTCAATTTGCTGTTTCTTAAATAATACAATCAGTGGCAAGATATAACCTGCAATGTGTAAATCTGATTGTTTTTTATAGTCTTCCCAATAGACTGGGACCATTATTCTGCCACAGAAAATAATACTCCTGGAGTTGTCAAGTACAAAATGTAAACACTTCCTTTTAAAGATACTGTAGTCTTGAGAGACAGACAGTACTGTATACTACAAAACCATAGCAATCAAAACAGCATGATACTGACAATGGATACATGGACCAATGGTACAGAATAGAGATTCTACAAACTGATTCACAGAGCCATAGCCAACTAATTCTTGACAGGGTCTCCAACACGTACTTTAGAATAAGAAGTACCTCTTTAATAAATGTGCCAGGAATACTGGATATCTATATGCACAAGATTGAAGCTTGACCCCTATCTTATCCTGTGTAAAAATCAACTGAAAATTGATCAAAAATCTATGTGTAGGACCTAAAGCTTTGAGACTTCTGGAGGAAAACATAGAGGAGATGCATCAAAACTGTGGAACAGGTAATGCTTTTTTATAGGGCTCGAAAAGCACAGGAAAGAAAAGCCACAATTGACACATGGGATTATGTTAAATGAAAAAGCACACAGCAAACAATTAAAAAGAGTCAACTACAGAATGGAAGGAAATATTTGCCATCCATTCATCTTTCAGAATGCCAATAAGTTGAATGGAATTAAAAAATAAGGAATTAAAAAATAAAACTTAACAAAAATCATATAATAAGATCTAAAAGTGGGCAAATGATCTGGAAAAAAATCCCAAAATTTGTATTTCCTCAAAAGAGGAAATATAAATTGTGAAAAATCCTTTGTATCACTATGCATCCAGCAAATGTGCATGAAAACAATGAGAAATCAACTCCTGCATCTGAAACAGCTATAACAAAAAACAAAAACTAACACATGGGGGCTAGAATGTGGAGGAAAAGCAATTCTGATTTGCAGTTGGAGGGAATGTAACAGTGTAACTGTTGCGGTGGTTTCTCAACAAACTAAAAACAGAACTATTGTATTATCTACTCCTACTTCTGGAAATCTATCCCAAGGAAATGAAGTCAGCACGTCAAAGAGATACCTGCATGCTCATCTTTATGTGGCACCATTTATAAGACCTAAGATATAGATCCAGCCTCTTTGCTCTTCAACAGATAAATGGATAAAGAAAATAATATCATGGAGTCATAAGGAATAAAAATAATCATTTGTAGCAAAATGGATGGGCCTGAACATTATTTTAAGTGAAATATGCAGGCACAGAAAGAAAAATACTGTATCTTTCATGTGTGGAAAATAAAGAAAGAGGCACTAAAAGAATTGTGATCACTAGTGATTGGGGTGGTGTGGGTGGGGCAGGGTGGAACAAGACACTTAGATTCAATTAAAGGGCACTGTATGCGCAGATGGAAATATTACACTAAACCATATTACTATGTATGGTTACTGTGGTTCATTCAGATTTCTTTAAAAGCACCTTGCCAACATTTATAGGATTCATTGGAAGCAACCCTTTGAGCTAAATAGATAGCAATGAATGTGTATATAAGAAAGAATCTAAAACAGCAGCCTAAATCTTACCTTATGAAACTAAGAACACAGTAAGTTCAAATTAAGTAAGAAAACATTTAGAGCAGAAGTCAATAAAATTGGCAACAAAAACAGTAGGGAAAATGAAATGAAATCAAGATTTGGTTCTTTGTAAAGACTGACAAAATTAGCCACTTTAATTAAGAAAAAAGAGTGAAAACTAACAGAAATTGAAAGGCCCTAATTATAATCCCATGAACATTTACAGGATAGGAAGAGAACTGTGAATAATTCTATGTCAAAACTCCCTCACAAAGGCAGAAGCAGAAAATTGGGCTAGGTCTGTTACTATTAAAGGAATTGATCAATAATTAATTACCTCCAAAACAGAAAAGCCCAGCTGAATTCATTGGTGAATTTTACAGAACATTTAAAGAAGAAATACCAATGTGAAAGGAAAAAAAAACATTCATTCTCTGCAGTCTTTCGAGCCATAAAATCAGAAGGAATACTTCCATATTTATTTTATGAGAGCAGCATTACAACAATACAAAAACCAGACAGATATTATACAAAAGAAAAATACAGACCAATATAGATGCAAAGGACCCCAACAGAATGTCTGAAAATTAAACACAATGGTATATAAACATCATTGTAAACCACAACCAAGCGGGATTTAGGCAAGTGTGCAAGACTGGTTCAATATTTGAAAATCTGTTAGTGTGATTCATCATATCACCAGGCTAAAGAAAAAAAATTCTCTGATTGTATTGAAAGGTACAGGAAAGTATTTGACAAAGCCCAACACTTATCTCTGATAAAAATTCTTGTGAAAGTATTAATAAAGAGAAGCTTTCTGAAATTCATAAAGAACATGTACAAAACCCCTAAAGCTAACATCACACTTAATGATGAGAACTCAACATGTTCTCCCTGAGCTTGACACAAATGTAGGATGCTTGCTTTCCTCACCCCCATTCCGCAATGCACTCAGTCCTAGCTAATGCAATGATACAAAAAGAGGAAGAGTAAACGGCAAACACACCCGGAAAGAAGAAATAAAGCTATGCTTGTGAGTGACATGATTGTCTATGTAGAAACCCCAAACAGTGAGCATCAACAACAATAAACCTCCTGGGACAAACAAGCATTTATACCAAGACTTGAGGACACAAGTCAATATCCAAAAATAATTGCTTTCTTATGTACTAGAAATCAATACTTCTAATTTGAAGTAAAAATTCATAACTTAAAGCAGAAAAGAAATTAACTTGTGGATGTTTAGTTGGTACAGCACCTGTTTTTAAAAGACTGTATTTTCTCATCTAAATGTGTTTGCTCTTTTGTCAAAGGTCAGTTGACCATATTTTTGTAACTATATTTCCAGGTTCTCTGTCTTTTCACTGAGCTATTCTTTTTCCACTATCACACTGTCTTGATTACTGAAGCTTTATAGCATGTCATGTAGTTAGAAACTGTCAGTCACATCTGACAATTACAGTCCTTTGAATTTATTCAGGCGAGTGGGAGACTGCCCAACCCAAAACCTGTATATGAATGTGTGTCACAGTTTTATTCATAAATGCCGGGAAGTTCAAATAACCAAGATGTCTTTAAATAGGTGAATGGTTTAGCAAACTCTGATACAGCCATACAATGGATAAAAGAGAATAAAGTCTTAAGCCAAGACACAATATGGAGGAACCTTACATGTATATTCCTGAGTGGAAGAAGCCAGTGTGAGGTTACATATAATATGATTTAATTGCATGGCATTCTGCAAAGAATCAAAACTATGTAGACAGTACAAATGGTGGTAGCTGCCAAGGGTTCAGGGCAAAGGAAGGAGTGATGGATAAGTAGAAAAGAAGGAAATTTTAGGGCAGGAAAACTAATCTGGATGATCAAGTTGGATGAAACATATCATTGTGCATTTGTCAAAACCCATAGAATGCACACCACAAATAGCGAATCTGAATATCAATAATGCACCTTTGGCCATAATGTTTCAGAACTGGTTAATCAATTGCAACAAATGTATCATACTAATGTTGGATGTTAATAAGAAAAAGTGATGAGCGGTTAGGGATATGTGAAAACTCATTGTGCTTTCCAGTCAATTTTTTGGTAAATCTGGAAAAAAATTTAAAGAGGGTTAATTAAAAAATGAAGATAATTATGAGCTTTCCTCTCACCTACACCAGGAGGCCTGAGTGTTACAGGAACAGAGAACCTCAGCAATTTCTACCTTATGTTATATCTAGTACCTTTTATAGAACCATTCTACATTAATTAATCCTAACTGTAAAAAATAGCTATGTTTGAAAAAGTACAGCTGAATAATAGGTAAACATGTAAAATGATCTCACTCCAGAAATGACTACATTTTTCTCTAGAAACTGCTTTAGTAGAGCATCAACGTTTGCTTTCTCTTAAGTTCAGGCTTACATATCAAACACTGGCTTGCAAAGATGAAATCGTGGGTGGCCATAATTAAAAGGAAAGTACAAGGGCAGGCAGGGCTGGAAATGTGGAGCCTGGGATTTCTGTGTACTGCAGTTAGACTTCACCATGGATTTCTTTTCAGCTTCTCATTATTCTGTAGGAGAGTGTTTAAGTGGGATTCAGGATGCCCAGTGTTTGGACACATGCCTTTGTGATGACATGTATGAAGGAAACCTTTTTAGAGCAGCTAAGGAAACAGCCATATCCAGGATACAAAATTTTCTGAATAATAAAAGTGAAGAAACTCTTTCTGATTGGAGGCCAGTTAGGTAGACTTATAATACCTCCTAAGAACGCAAGCGGCCCATCACTCCTAATGAAAACGACCTCCTGAGAGGACCCTCCCTGCTGCAAAGCAGACTGCTCTCCATTGGCGCCAAACCGCAGACTGAACCAGTTCTTCTCCTTTGTTTCCCATATTAGAGCAAAGAGACTAAGCTACTGACTCCGAGAAGAATGCAAATGCACGTAAAATAACATTAGATCCATATCCCAAGGGCCATCTTTTGATTTTAGACAGAAAGGCTAGTAATACTGGCCAGTTTGTTGGACTACTTGCCCTCTTAACTCCTGTTCATCGCCTGGAGCTTTCAGCTTTTTAACCTTTTTACCGGGGAGCTCAGACTGATTGAGACTCCTGTTGTCTCCTTAAACTTCACAGAGCCCTGCTCACTGCCTGCAGTCAAAGCAGCCCAGAAGTGTTGGCTGACAGGGCAAAGGGCCTGACTTGGGTAAAGCCCAGCACCCACACAAGCTTCCTCCGAGTCCACTGTGGGAGCTACTTTTGATAATTCCGCATCTAGAGGACAGAGAGCATGGTAACTATTATTTCTTGGGTTTTTATGGTATCCCCTTACCTGTACTTGTGTCATCGTACACAATCTCATTTCATTCTCAGAGAAGTCATATTAGGTAGAAATAGTTTTTCATATTTAATTCATGAAGGATTTGTTAATTTTACAAACATCCATCTAAGCTCAGAAGCAGTGACGTCTACAGCAGGCTGTGCAGATACAAAAAGAATAATTCAATAAATGCGAAGTAATGTAAGCAGAGCCTCAATCTCCACCAGTCAGTGTGTTATACTTTCCATGAAATTAATGGCATTCTCCAGTGATGTGGTATGATATTTGCTCTGTTTCTTGATCTCTAGTAAGAATGGTAAGCAAGCAAGGGATTCAGAGCATAATAGCAAAAATGCAAGCACAAAGTAATTACTGCAGATCTCACTGCAAACCCAGCAGGTCAGAAAAGACAGCACATTAAAGGGCAAATTCCAAAGAGTGGATGGCAGACCGTGAGCTTGAGACTTAATCCTTGGTTAATAACAAAATGCTTAGGAAAGACTTGCTTTTTCGAAGATCCGGCACCAATTCTTACTTTTAGAAACTTCTGTTCAGTAGTCGGCCATGAGAAGAATAAGGTAGAAATGAATATCCTGTGACCTCCACAAATATATTCTAGCATCCAATGCTGATAGTGATGCAGTAAAAATAGAATTTTCATAGTCGACCAGGAGAGGTAAAATAGTAAAACTTTCAGAAAAAAGTGTGAAAAAAAATAGTTTCAAAGCATGAAAATACTCAGGCCATCTGATTCAGTATTTCCCTTTCTAAAGAGATGGCTCTAACTGAAGAATCATGTCAGCATGGAAAAGTTCTCTGCCTGAGAATATTCAGTTTAAAATTTTTGCAATAGCCACAAATGGACATTAGAGATATACTAAAATTATAGAGATTAATAGCAACTATTACATAAAGGAAACACAGGAAAATACCCATCATACAATAACTAAAGAATAAGATATTCATTCATCAATTCAGATTTTTCTGATAAAATATATTCCAATAAGAACATAGGGTATATCACAATAATTCAGTCATTTGAAACATAGCAAGAAAATTGTAATGACTTACTGCATATATCTTTTGAAATTTGTATAATGGCATTATATATACTCCACAAGATAAAAGAAAATTATCAATACAAGTCTCACTACTGATAAGGTGGCTCCTTGAGGACAGATGTCTAGTTCTGTTCATTGTTCTCCCTTACCTATGTCCACTGAAGGGGAGAAGGCATTAACAGAAAAAAAACTGCCTCTAGGAGCGGAATAAGAGAAGCATGTGTTCTGCATGGCAACGACCTCAAGAAATGTACACAACATGCTTGGCAACCAGTTCAGGTAGTAAACAGAAAGATCAGGGCCATCACAGGACACCTGGACATCATGTTTGTTTTTCAAAGTATTGTGAATAAAGACTATATGGAGAAATCACATATTGAAGGGAAAGGATTGGGCTCTTGGAGTTGTTAAGGATTTTTACTTGAGCCAGTGGAGAGTGGCTTGTCATTATAGATCTGTGACTTTCAAGGTGGCGGCCAAAGGAAGTCCATGAGCATTGGAACAGTTGGCACATGGACCTTGAGAAGTATAGGGTCTCCTTCCTGACATAGCAGGACTTATCTCAAGACTGGGGCGAGCACCGGCAAACTGCAAGTGAGTATAGAGGGTGCCACATCCATCTAGAGAGGAGGCCTGAGAAATCACGTCCTACTGAAATAGTTCTGCCAAATGCAGAGGGACAAACATACATGGGTAAATAAACAAAGAAATGTTTCCCACATGGCACTCAGAGCATCAGTTTTACCAGGTAACCTCTCTATT
Source organism: Chinchilla lanigera (assembly GCF_000276665.1). Classification (NCBI taxonomy): domain Eukaryota; kingdom Metazoa; phylum Chordata; class Mammalia; order Rodentia; family Chinchillidae; genus Chinchilla; species Chinchilla lanigera. The sequence goes on along the minus strand of NW_004955510.1, from coordinate 2,257,090 downwards.
GAAATTGAATAAAAACATCTATGGAATGGTTGTGCAGCCCCTGTTTGACAGGGAACTTCTCTCAGGACGCTAGTGAGGGGTGAGGAATGAGAATCTGCCTTTGTGTAAAGTATCAGCCTGGATTCACCTTCCCCTTTCCAACAGGAGTTAATAGAAACTGGCTATTGTGGAATATATGAGACACTTACAAAATGTATAATTACGTCGCATTAGCACTTCAAAGATCTTGAGGTACTTTTTATTTTTCTTAAAAATGTGATAGTCTTGTCTACTCTAATTTTTTATATTTTTGCCTTAATAACCCAATTACAATGTCAAGCCATCATCTGTTGAGCGAATGCATTGGGGGAGGGTACCGGGAGTTGGACTCAGGACCTCTGGCTTGCCAGGCAGGTGCTGAGCTGCTGAGCTATATCCCTGGACCTGAGCTAATGCATTTAAAAAGATCCACAGACTTTCTGCTCTGAAATATAGAGCTACTACACTCTAATTTATCATATTTTTTTTTCTTCCTCACTTCTTGTGCTTGTTCTAATTTTTCTTGTGGCAAATTTGATTATAAAGAAAAGTTAAAAACCCAAACTTGTACAGTGAACTTCTACCAACCACCTGGATCCTGTAGTTCACATTTTGAGGAGTTTTTAAAAATTTTAATATGCATATAATTTAGTCATCTACATATGCCTTTCTCCATTAATTTTCTTTTTAATTAATTTCAAAGTAAATTACAAACATCATTACTCTTAGACACTCAACATGCATATAATTAGTTATCGTTCAATATTACTCATTCATTTTATGTAAAACAACATATAGTCAAATCCACATGTCTTTTAAATGCACTAACAATCTGATTTTGGTTTTAACTTCTCTTTCTCATTTTTTGCTCTTTCTCATTTTTATAGTGTTAAGCTCCATATTTGAATAAAATAAGAATTTAGACAAGATTGGGCAGGTTCAGGGTGGTATGGCCATAGACTAAAATAATAATTTACATTCCCATTTAATGCAATGTAATTCTTTACTACTAAATATGAGAGAACTCAGTTTTCATGCTATTCTTTTTGTTTTTAACAGTTACTGTCCTGATTTTTTTAGGTTGATTATTAATTGTCATGATTTATTTTTTTACATATCTGTATACCTCTTTTAAACACTTAGCTTTAGTCTATTTTTAAAAAATGAATACTTAATATCATTGTACCATTACTTTCACTTTTATCTTTTGTCTGACTTTATTAGTGGTTTACCTTTCTTATCTGCAAACAAATGCACTTTAAAGCTCCCCTGAGATGACAGTTCCATCACCCCTTTCCTCACTTCAAATCTACAGCTGCTGCCTGGTCTCGCCCCTGCTAGTGACCTTGTTGCATCTATCACTAAGAAAAGAGGCAGGTGAGAATTATCTCACTTTTCCACCCCCAGTTCACTCAACCTGCATGCACAGCTATGTAATGAATTTGCTGCCCCTCACACTAAGATGGAAATATATGTGTATTTTGAATTTTAAACATTCATTTTTGTCCTTTCATGTGGATATATGGATGCATGTATGGTCTTACATTCTTCTCCTGTAGCTACTGTACTTCTAAATTCTCTTGAGGGTAGAGGCTCACCGATTTTAATAAACTCCTATTGTATTTACTGCCATTTGGTTTTCTTTTTAGTATTTCCAAGTGGACTTTTATTCTTTTCACTTCAGTATAATGGCTTTTATTAAAGTCACCAGAAATAGTATTATACCAGAATAATGTTTCCTATTTGTTCTCATCTTTTTTCTTAGCTTTACTGAATAGGAACAAACACTCCATCCATCCATCCTTGTAGTCTACCCTTCTATCATCCAACCTTCCATCTATCCATCCACCCACCTATCTAACCATCCATCCATCCACCCACACACCCAACCATCCATCTATCCACCCACCCATCCAACCATCCATCCATCTACCCACTCATCCAACCATCTAACCATCCACCCACTCATCCACCATTCAATCCACATTGAACTGTACCATCTATGACAATGCATTTACATGGTTCTTCTATTCTGCAGAAGGCTTCATCTTTTCTAATGAAACTTCTAGGTATTATATGTGCTAGAGATAAGAACTATTTGAAGAGGCAAAGATTTGGAAGAAACTTTCACTTTCACAGACATATTATTGCCTCTGCCACATTTGTATCATATCTGTTTTCCTTCTCTGTTTAAATTGTACTCCACATAGCTGACTTCCTGTAAAGTAGGTTTATGGCTCACCACCAGACATACATCCATATTCTCCTAGGAAAATTGTATGGATTTGTCTACCAGAAAGAGAAATAATTGAGGCCTCTGCAAGCTATTATAGTACAAGGACAGTTTTCAAAATATAATCTTTCATTCTGAATAAAATTTCAAAAAAAATACACTGTCAAATTATTCAGGCCTGTCTATAGCAATGATGACTTTAAATAATTTTCAATCCTACTGATTCAGATTACTGCAGTAACACAAAGTGGTTGTTGGAGATTCATGTGCAGGCCTAGAAAGACCACAAATCATACCTTATCATCAAGGTACATACATTATAAAGCACATAGTAAGGTCACTGTCATAGATTAAAGCCAGCAGCTTTTAAGAGCACACGGGGAGATAAAAAACAAAAGCAGCAGTGTAGTAGCAAAGACATGAAATAACTGATGAAAATTTAAAGACTTTAAAGAAGTGTTCCCATCTCTACCTTACTCAGAAGCACAGACCCGTATGTATATTTGCAGATTTAGATAGAGATTTCATAGATACTGATATTTTATAAACAAATAAATGACCTTCACTATGACTGCATATGCAGTATACCAAAGGCAGAAACAATCATTTCTCCTCGGTCTGATCCTTGCACCCCGTTTTCCACAGTCAGTGCTGGGTGCTGCTATTACTCCAGTTCTCCCTACTCTCCCCCACCGTGGAAAGCATAAGATATCGTGAGCAACTCTATTTTCCTGTCTAACTGAATGGTCTCGGGGCTTCCGCCCTCTGCTGTGAATTCTATTTCAGAGCTGCTGTCACTGCCCCTGCCTTTGTTCTGTTTGCTTCTTCCAGTCCTTTCCATTTCACTCTTTCTTACCCCTCTACCCACTCTGTAAATAAAGGGCTTCCCAGGGTGTGGGCAAAGCCTTTCCTTTGTTCACTCTTCACAGCTGCTGAGGGTGACTTCACTCATTTGAATTGTTTTCATTAATCCTGACTCTTCAGTGATACCACAGGCAGACAGCATACTTTATGGGAATCTTCTTGCAGTAGCTCAAACTCTATATGGGCCAAATATGTTAAGTTCCTCAACAAACATGATCTTCCTAGGTATGCTGGCTTGAATGAAACCCAACTAGTGGCCTAACTGGACCTCTGTATCTCATCCCTTCTTTGCCCTTTTTCAGCACTCATATAAGCTGTCAAGCTGCAGTGCCTCCATGGAATAACTAATGCATAAACCCAGCCGATCTCTTCTTCCGTGGACTTTTCTCCTCTTCCTCCCTGTCTTCCTCCCTCAGTAGCTACTTTTATAATACTCACTTTTCACAGGACAAGGGTTTAACAGATATGAAGAGAGGCAGGTAAGCAGGGGAAGGAGCAGTCAATGAAGTTGGCAGTTGACTCGTTCTAGAGCAGGAACTTCCCTCGGTCCCTACAGGTTTTCTGGCCAGGCTCACCCACTACCCTTCCTCGATATGGAAAGGGCTCCCCTGATGTGGCCTCTCTCATCTCCCCAGGACCTCTACCTCTGGCATTCATCTCCTAGGTTTTCCTGCTGGGATTCTCTCAGCCTGACAGCTTGCCTCTTGAACAGGATTAATTTTTAAATGGCTCTAAAAATAATAACTAAAATAATAAAAATAAATTAACCAGGGGCTGATAAATCCACCTGGAGCTTTATAGCTGGCATGAGTTCATGAGTCTTTGATGTATCATGAGACAGGACTGCAGGAAGTTTTCTGTCCACTTCAGTCCATGTCCTGGTATTGGGATCCACACCAGCCTTCTGAAGGGTGAGGCAGCTGAAACCCTGCAGCCCTAACCATAGAGGACATTTCCAGGACAGGGCTTTCCAGGAACAGTCATGTGAAGTCTCTGATTTTTAGGGGAAAGGACAAGCAACCACCTACTTCACAGCTCAAAGTTGTCATGTGTGCATATCTGTTTTAACACCTAATCTGCACTGGCTTTAAACGCTAGACGCATGTAAAGGGTTCAAGGGCCATAGAAACTTCTCTGCTATTTCCTCTGAAATTTTGCATCCTTTGGAAAGAATTAGCTACTGTAAACCCAAATCTATCTTCCTCTCACACTAGCCTCATGTGCACTGCTAATCCCTTCCCATGGCAGACTTGTTTGTATGTCAGCATCACCCCTTCCTCCCACACGGACACATGCAAGCACGGGTGCACGCACATTTCCACTTATTTTCTCAAGGTGACTTCAGACTGGAAAAGACTGCTTTCACCTCTTTAAGATTCTACATTCGCTACTAGCAATGATGTTAATAAAACACATTTGATGGGATAAAAAGGATAAAGAGAAAAATATCATGCACAGAAACAAAGCCCAAAGTGTTGAAAGGTAAAACAGTGTTAGCATTAGAAAAACACACACCAGACACACACATACGGGGGTGCCATGAAGGGTAGAGTGCGATTTCAGCAGCAAGTAAAAGCTCTGCCAGCCATCTTGAGAAGTCAGAAATAGATAATTGGAGCAAGTAGAAGGGATGTGGACACAGAGGGATTTAAAATATCTGAACATATTTGTATTTTGACTTGTGCGGTATCTTCCCCTGGAGCATTGCCATTAATTTTGTATGGCGAGATGCACAGCCAGTTTGCACTGTTGCTCTCTGGTGTCTGTTTCCGGATTGCCCTGTGTGCATCATTGTGGACCTAAGTTGGTGGGATGAGGCTGGGGAGGGGTGTGTGCACTGAAACTTTTTTTTGTTTTGTTTTGTTTTGTTTTTTTTTGGTTTTTCTCCGGTACCGGGAACCGAACTCATGACCTTGCGCTTGCCGGGCAGACGCTTTGCCGCTGAGCTAAATCCCCAGCCCCTCGCTGAAACTTTTTTAATGGATAAAACAAACCCCTAAAATCTTTTGCTTAGCTCTGTGTGGTGACTGTCAGTAAGCAAAGGGTCCAATTCATATGTCTCCCAAAGATTGCTGAGTTTTTCTCTAGGGTTTTGAATTTTTTCTCCTTCAGTGATATGGTTTAGATATAAATAGCCCCGAAGGCCTCACGTGTATGGAAGGCTACTGGATTATGAAAGCGCTATAGTTGTCTTGCTGTTAAGAGGGAGGATCTGGTCAGAAGAGGCAGTCACTGGGCGCACAGCCTTCCAGGAGCCTCCCTTCACTCTCCCCACCTTCAAGATGTAAGCAGCTTTCCTCTGCCACACCCTTCCACCAAGCCTTCCTGCTTTGGAGCCAGCCGACTGTAGACTAAAACTGTGAGCCAAAATGCAAAGAAACTTCTTCAAAGTTTTAGCTTTTGTTGGTCATATGGGACTCTGAGGGAAGAAGTCTTATTCTTGCAAGAAAGCAAGTTTATCATACTCCAGCTTAGAAATCCAGGATGTTACACACTTAAACCTAAGTATATTTTGAATAGCACCATCCATTCACTTTATTTTATTAGGGTTTAAGTTACTTCTGCAACAGAACATAAAACAAGTAAAAGAAAAACGATAGATCACACCGACACTATTTTCGTATTTGTGCCTCTCTGAAGCTCCAACACCTATGGAGCAGGGTGCTCCCAGTTGGCAGGTGGGTCCAACCTCAGTTACCAGCTCAAAGTCAAGCAATTGATAAACTAGAATTTAAGATAAACTAATGACTTAAGATTCCAACTTTTTTCCAACAAAATATGCTGTTAAACTCTGTTTTTCAGGGCTGGAACGTTACCTTGAAACACCTTGTATGGACTCTAGCTGCAGCAACCAGACAGAGCTGTGTGACTCAGGACCAGAACAAGTGCAAGTTTGCTTCTGACCTGCACTGCATATGGAGGTTGGGTAATGGAGGTAACTGACAAGTGAGGTTATAGGCATCACAACATCTCAAGATCATGTACTCCTAACAGGCCAACTAGAAGACTGCGAAGAGACAGGCATCTCTGACGTGGGCAGGCATTGGGTATATATAAAGGGCAAAGCAAACGAAATTATAGACAAGAATATTAATGTAGGTCAGAACTGCAAAGGTTTCTAGAGTTTCTACAGCATTTTTCCCACATCTTCAAAGCAATGAAGGGGCCAGATTCAGCTTTGCATATAAAAGTTTCCCATGCTAGATCAGGTCTCCTTGATGAAGGGAAGAGGTAGAAGTCAAAGAATTGGTCAAGAAACCATGGGATTCAGGTTAGTAAACAGCAAATCTAGCAACAAATTCACCAAAATACGAGCCCGAAAGGGATGAACTAGAAGTTTATGAGACTACTTGAGGAGATAAAGTCCAGATTGGCTACCTTTGATCATGTGGGTGTGGGGCAAGATTATCCTTACAAGAAAACCACACTGGTGCTGTAAGTCCCCTCAGGCTAGGAGCTATCAGCAGTGGGCGAGGATCATGCTCTACACCAGCGAACACAAGACTGAGCAGACAAGACGCACAGTGCCAGACTGCTGTCGTTGTAATTAATAATCATGTGTCCCCACACAGAGTCTACCCAAGAAGCACTTTGAATAACATATAGGACCCATGACATTGTTGACAAACTTAATTTTATGTACACATATTTCTAAAAAATACTCTTCTGTGTTTGAAGAATATCAAGCCAATCTTCATATATCAATATTTTAGTTATTCATATATCAATAACTCTGCAAACTTCCATACTTCATTTTATGCCTCATTCATAACATTTTAATTTGAAACTAATACATAATTTATTTAAAGAAAGAGAAATGATATAAAATCATACACATCCTTGTCTGTCATAGTTACGAGGCAGCACCAAGAACCTCAACTTTCATTCCAGCTCCAAAATTTTACCAACTACATTACCTCTCTGTTTCTTTTGTGATAAATAGCATGCATCTCAGAAAAATATGAAGTATAAACTAATGTTTTCAAAGAGATTAGCATAATATTTGTGTTACTTCTATGTGTAGTAAGTATAATTATCATTGTATATAGGAAATATTTTAAAAATTAACCATTAACAATAAAAATATTTAAAAACCCAATAGAAATATTTAAAATTGTGCATGCAACTTAATATAATAGTGGTAGACTTGATTTTTGAATTTTATGGAGACACTAGATTTCTGAACTAGAGAACACAAAAAAATTACTATTATGCTATTTCTTAGGTTGTTTATAGTGCAGTACTGAAATTGGTTAGGCTAGACAGGGGCTACTCTGCCTTTGTGCAGGAATGGTATAATAGCCTCAGTTTTCATATTCATCAAGAATTAATAAAATACTGGCTCTCTTCTCACTAATCAAAATTCCTCTTGGAGGGACTGTGTATCTTCTTTGTATGCTCAGTATTTATTATGGCCATTACCCTAGCAATCCATCATTTTGGGTTTCTTAGTTGGAAAATCAGTTTTCAAAAAAATCATGTTTCCTACCCAGCTATGATTCTTTAGAGCTTCAGAAAACAACTCAAACATAAATCAAAGGTGTACTGAGTCTGACATAAAACAAAACCAGTACTGAGGCGAAAATGATTGACTTAAAGAAAGGATTTTCAGAAATCTTGAAAAATACTTTTAAACATACCAATGATTTGGAAATAGGTTTATAATCATCAGTAAAAATTTAAAGGGCTATGCCCTCCTATTTCAGACAAATATGTATATGCATCTAATACATTTTTGTATGATTATGTATAATATTTCAATATTGAATGGTCTTTTTGTTTTACACAGAGAAAAGAAAAAATTCAGAGGACTTCTTTCTAGTAATTAGATGTGATGATCAGTCTTGACTGTCAATGTGATTGTCTTGAGAGACACCTAGGAGACAGGTAAAGTACAATCGGGGGGCATGTCTCGGTGGGTCAGAGCGGTGCCACCTTGGCGACTGTTTCTGGTCCCTGGCCCCTTCCTTTCTGGCTCTTTCTGTGCCACTCTGTTTCCTGGCTGTCATAAAATGGGCAGCTTTCCTCTGCCATGCCCTCTACTGTGACTTCTGTCTTGAAACCATGGACTAAAACCTTTAAAACCATAATCCAAAATAATGTTTCTCCTTTAAATTCTTTGTATTGCATGTTTTTCCCAGAAACAAAAAATTCTGCCTAATACAGAATGTTTTCAAATTATTTATAGTCAATAGTAACAGAAATTGTAGTGGAATGCTCTGCTGCATGCTTTTATTTTCCATTAAAACCTGAGAGTTAGGTGTTACTTTTAACATTTTTGCACAATAAAAATGAACCCAGAAATGTTGATAACTTCACTCAAGGTGACACAGAAATGGGATTGATAATAACGTGAACGTGATTGTGACTCCTAATGAAGTAGTTCCCTGCAGTATTCCCCTCTGTAAACAAAGGGAGCTCCTATAATCGAATGGAGATGATGACTATGGCATTTCTACCATGTCTAATCCTATGATCTAATCCTATGATCTCAGGCTATAACCAATATTTGTTTCTCAGAATGAACTGCAGCCTTATTGTGACACACCTGGCCAATAGTGACATCTGTCTCAAAGCTTAATCCAGGCACCCAAGGCAGTGAACTACAAACCACTCAACAAAGTGCTTTTAATATTTGTTCGTGGGTCACTCCCTGTACTACTCTTTCTTGCAAGAAAAGGCTTTAGCATCTACAGACAGTTCAAAAAAGAGTCATACAGGAAAACTGGTAGTAGGATTCAGATATACTGGAAGAGTGAGGAAGCAATAAAAGAAGAAACAGTAGAAATCTGGGATTTGACTTTGACTGGTTGTATGTTCTCCCACTGGTCCATAAGCTCTTCAGATCCCTAGAAAATATTGAGCAAAGAACTCAGCTAATACTGCTTCATCCCAGGAAGGAAAGGAGAATCCAGAGTTAAGCATGGTGCACCTTTCTTTATTGGCTTCATATCCTCTCTCTACTGGCCCCTCTTCAACATTTACACACTGAAAGTTGTGTGTATGCCTGAGCTGTTTCTTAAAAGAGAATCAAAATGCAAAGATCTATATTTTCCAAACTATGACAAGCTCCCTCGAACACAACAGAAGCCTAGAATCATCGTATTGCTGACAGGACCATGTCACCTTGGTGCTGACTGTCGCACAGGAAATAGTCTCACAGATATGAGCAGTGGGCACGGCCGCCTGGACCGGGTATTGGGGACCCTGGTTTGCATTTGACATTGATGGTATCATACAGAGCACCAGTTGTCCAGCAAAAACGAATTCCCTCCTCTTTCCTGGCATGAGCAAACTGCATTTCTGCCAGCCTAGCAGCTAAGTTTGCCAAGTGTCTGAACACCCAATGTGGGACGATGGATCTTCCATTCCATCTTCAGGGCCTCTATGCTGCACTCAGTCATGTTTCTCTTTCTTTTGAATGACTGGCCTGGTGACTTTCAGGAAGACCCCTCAAAATCACAGCAATGATGGCAAAGCTATCATCCTCCAGAATCTCTGAATAATTGTATATGAAGAACCCCCTCTTCCCACCCTCTACTTTACCTGGAACCTCTCTAAACTGTATAGTGTGCAGAAATGAATACTAATACATTTCATTGAGCCATTACATATTCATTTGTATTCAAATGAATGAAAGCTGCTGCAGCTTTACCTTTATTAATATAAATAGTAACAAAAGAAAAACCAAGATGTAAAATGAAAGGAGTGCTGTGTAATCTAAAGGATCAAAGCTCTGCTTCTTCCATAAACACTTGACTTGTCACTGGAGGAAACTTGAGTCCCCTGCAGAATGGGATCAAAGGTAATGGTTTTGTGACCATTTTTATCACTTTATTTTACCTACAATGTCCCAGGCTCTGTAAAGTATGAGTGACACAATAAGTAATTAAAAGAAATATCTTCTTTGCTTAAAATATTTTATATCTCACAGTACTTGTCCAAGAATATTCAAAGCCTTGGGAAATGGCAGATGTATTGGGAAATTTGCAGACATTTTTTTGGAAACTGTTGTGTTTCACTGAGCATTCTGTGGCCTTGGGAATGTTATTTATACTCTCAAAGCATCACTTTAATCAGGTGGCTAAGAATATTCCCTTACACTTTTGGTGTAAGGGCTTAAGGAGATGACATCATCAAGGAATGCTGATATTATTAAGACCTTCACATGTTTAAAAGAAAAGATAGAAGATAATTCCTTAAGAACCCACAAAGCATTAGAGTTTCTCAGGATGAAATTTGGATGGAACTGAGTTTACCAATTTCAAGGTTTACTAATTCTTTGGTTTTTACCATAGTTTAGATTGTATTAAAATCATAAATGCTTATCACAAAATCCTGCCAACTTTGATGAGATTTTGAACCACTTTGCACCAGTTTTTTCCATTTTGTTATAAAGGTGGAAGTTCAGGAAGCCTATTTTCCCCAAAATACTGTAGCTTAGCATTGATATTTATTGAGTTCAGTGGCTTGTGCTCCTGCACTTTACGCTGAAGGGACTGGACCAAGCCATTTCCCATCAGTGATGTGAGTCTAAAACGTGGCCCAGGGCAATGCCTTGTCTGTCTTGGATGGTAGCCCTGTCCTGGTTTATGTTATGTTTGACTAAAGTCTGACAGTGTTCTTAGCCATTTTGTGACCCTTAGCAGCAGTGGGACCTCTCTTCCTTTGTCAGTGATACTCTTTGCTTCTCACACTGTCAATTCATTGAGACCTTTGATTCCAAACTGCAACCAATCTGGCTCTTATCTGATGTGTAGCATCAGCAGCACCAGAATCCCAGCTGATTCACTCATGGTCATTGATAACCAGCTGGTCCTCTATCCTAGCCCAGACTGAGTACGGCTGTGCTGTAGTCCCTGTTATTAGAGCTTTGCAGTGTCTACCTGAACCAGGTGGGGAGCTTGTTAAACTGACTCAGTAGGTCTGTGATGTGCTAGGAGAGTCTATCCTAACAAGCTCCCCATGGATGCCAGTGCTATAGGACTATGGAAAACATTTCAAGTACAACAATATTTATTGTACCAACCTTCCCTCTACAGGCTGTGATATTAGTCCCTTGGCCCCACTTGGGAGCCCTCTGAGCTTCCTTGAATACCTCATTCTCACACAATTTAAGCTGCAGTGTGTCTCCTAATAAATTACACTCAGATGTTGATGTGCGCAGATGTGGAAACATGAACTCTCTCTACACACATGCCTATGCTGGCCTCATAATTCATTCTTACAAGATTCTTGACAATTGTTCAAGTTCTGCTACAGACAAAATTAAACTAAATGTCTGCCTGTTATGACTGTGTCTAGATATACCCTCCAAAGCCTCAGGTGGTCATAGGCAGGGCTTTTTCAGAGGTGGCTTGCACTTTTTCAGACTATGTGACACTGGGATTGATTCATGGTGCAACGCTAGGATTAGGGCACCAGGATTAAGGGTATGCATGCTACCTGTCCTAAGTCACTTGGATATGACGTAAGGGATAGAAAAGAGCTGCAGTCATCTCTTGTTGCTTTGCTACCTTCTGCTCGCCATGAACTGTTTCTCATCTGGATATCCCTCTGCCACCCACCCTGCCTTGGAGCCAGGCAATTATGGACTGAAAACGCTACAAATTGTGAGCTAAATAAATCTTTACTCCTTTAACTTTGAGTGTCAGGTATTTTGTCTTAGCAACAAGAAAAGTAACTAAGACACTGCCGTCTTGGTCTGTTTCCTGTCACTAGTATCTAATTTGAGGATGGATAATTTAGAAGTTTTGCATGTATAAAAATTTTTGGCCTATGGCTCTGGAAAACTGAGAGTTCTTGCAAGGTGCTGCCATTGGCTTGGCTTCTATTACAGGGGTTTCAGGCTGCCTTGACCCTTGGGAGAATGCAAAGTGCAAGCAGGTGTTTGGGAAAGAGAAAAAGGAGACAGAGGAACTGACGAGTTTTAGAACAGAGTGATGTGGAGAGCATTTATCCACATGAGCGAAACCACTGATCACAGTGGGTACACTCATAACTTCAAAAAGCCTCACTACCTCTCTACAGTGTTGATTTACATAACAGGTGTCCACAGGAGTTTTGGCACGGAAAAACCCCTTAGGACTCAAGGACAACCTATCTGCTCTTTCTCCCACTGAGGTGTGGGGGGTAATATGCCAAGAAACCGGCAAAGATGTCAATAGTTGGGACATCAAAATCATTTGTAAGGGAGATAAATTAATGATCCTACTGAAGTTTAATTATCCTTAAAGTGTTGAAAAACAATCCAGAATGTCACTGGCCATGAATATGGGTGGAAGGGTGAAATTGTATGCAAGAAAACATACATTCTTTTCAGTAACTATTCTGCAACCACATTTGGGTACAAACTATTATGCTCTCTAAAAATCTCTGGAAATAAGCCATATCCACATTGGCAGAGCAGAAATTTGATCCTGATTTTATATTGTTTTAGTTAAAGAGGAAAACAGATTTTTAAGTTAGCTCATTGGAATTGCCAATTACCCTAGTCAGTGGGAAATTATAAACCTGTAATGTATGAGAGCAAAGCCCATCGTATACCACTGCAGATGTTTACTCAGCTACCTGACTGTGTCCCAGCCTTGCTATGCTTTTACCTTCCATCAGAGGGGAAGGAAAATCAAAAACCTTTGTCCACCTGTTTAACACATTTTTGTTTTCAGACCCTGAGGGATGCCTTTAGCAGAAGATTTTCTTAGCTCAATATGTAAATATCTAAACCAGTAGAATTGCCCTTCATTATCTGTTCCTTAACAGTATGGTAGCACACCTGGAATGCTTCCCACCTGGTGTTTCAATAGGTTTATTACGAGTATCAGTCCTATCCTGTACCCCAAAAGGTTCCCGAGCACTAATGCCCTGTGCCTGGATAAACAGCTGGTGAAGAATGCAGCTGGCAATGTCTTAAGTTGGAATTGGGTTACATATCTTCAATTCACCATGCTCATTTCTCCAGAGCAGAGTTGGTGTTCTGTACTTCCTAGCATCCAAAACAAAGAGGGTGCATCTAACTCCACCATGGGCAAATGTCTCCTTGGGCTGAACCTTTCTTCACTATTTCTCATCTCAGTTTTGGGGAGACAGACAAAGTTTCTGGTAGGGACTTTATAGGAATAGCAGCAGTTCTCCAAGCAGTCTCTGGGAGAGCAAGAAGGATAAGGCAGGCTGGATTATTTGTGAATTGAATTCACAAAGAAAGAACCAAATATGCATGCATTCCTTAATCAATATTAATCATGCAAATAATGAAATATGAAAAAGCTCCAATGTGGGAATGGTTTTAGGAAATAAGGCTGATCCTTTGGGAAATAATCCTGTGGAATACGGAATACTTGATGCACAAATGACACTGGGAGGTCATGTGTGCTGCTGTCTTCACTTGTCCCTCTCTCTCCAGTTCTTAACCTAGCAGTTTCTAAATTCAATGGAAAACTATCTTAATTGTTGCGATCCTATGGAGATCTCAAATGGATATCAGGCCGTGTGTGCTGATTGTGAAAAATGCGTGATAATTCTCCTTTAAAAAAACAAACAAAAAATATTTTTAAATCTCTGAATATCACCACATAGAATATTTGAACCTTCAAATCACTTTTTTCTGTGCCTCTACCTACTCTTTTAAATATATTTTCTTGCAGATTGTGACTGCAGGGAATCCCACTGGCCCCTGGCTCACAGCGTACCCATCGTTTTCATCAGCGGTTGCAGAACTGGTGAGAACAGTCCTTCAGTGCCAAGAGGGTAGGGCTGGAGGGGCTTCAGCAACGCCTGGCCTCATCTCAGAGTCTACAGGTCCCCTAATGCAGCAGTTCTCAAAAGTTTTGGTCCCAGGTTTCGGTTATACTCTTAAAACTTACTGAGAACCCCAAAAGTGCTTTTGTCTAAATCAGTCATAGCTATGAATTGTTAACATTTTAAAATTAAAATTTTGAAAATTTAAAAGTTATTCATTTACTAAAAATAAACAGTTTTAACCCATCATGTGTTAAAATAGGCTGAAGGTGTAGCTCAGTGGTATAACATGTCTCCTGCCTGCACTTACACTTTATAAAATGCATTTTCCTAAAACAAAATAAAATTAGTAAGAAGAGTTACATTGTTTTATAATTTAATAGATATCCTTAATGTATCTTTTAGTAGATAATAGTTGGATTCTCGGATCTATTTCTTCATTCATCTTTTGTAATATTCAAGGCCATTGTAACTTCTAGACAATGTCACTCTACACTTGTGAATAAATAAAAACGAATAAGACAAACACCTTAATATTGTCCTGGACACAGATGTGGCCATACAAACCTTCCAAAGTGATCTTGGAGACCTGAGAAGTTCTGCTACACTTGGGAAATCATTGGCCTAATCCACAGGCTTCAATATTATTTAATTAAAATAACAAAAAAGATTATTAACATGAAAATTCTCAATACCAGTCATCCGATTGATTTCTAATTGAAAATCTCTTATGCTATTACATTCATATTCATTTATAACTGTTAACAATGTAAATCAAATTGAACAAAGCTTTTGAGAACAAAAACAGTTAAAACAGATTACATATTGTATAGATAGGATAACAAGCTGTTATATTTATTTTTCTAATTTCAAAGACAGGTCTAAAGAAAAGTAAGATGAAATATAATCAATAAAATTTATCTAATTTATCCATATGGTAGTAAATATACAAAGTCCACCAAAAACATGTATACATACTTCAGAAAAAAAATATAAATATTTCAATACTAACCTTATTGAGGCATCATGAGATTAATATAGGTTACCTTACATTCTTCAATTGAAAACCATATGTCTACCATTCTGTCACTGTTGTTTATGTCACTGTTTTCTCTTTGTGTATGCACGTTTTTGGCAGATTCTGTGTTTAAAAAATGCTATAGCAAATACTGTCCTAACTAATATTTTCACATTTATTCATCACACCAAACCCGTTAGATTATTCTTATCTCATAATTGAGGAAAGTAAGCCACAAAGAAGCTGGGTATTTTGCATAATATTGCACAATAAGTAGCAAAACCAGCAATTAAATTAAGTCTGGACCCCCCACTGCCCAGTTTCATGGTTATCCTTTATGATCAATGTGGTGTTTGTTGCCTATTTCGAATGATATATCTTTTATGGAAACTTTATTGGAGCATCAGAGAGCAAACTCCTCCTTCCGATCTTCCCCCAAAAATAGCATAAACATTTTCTAATATTTCTCTTGGTTTTGAAGTTCTTTCCCTTTGTACTTATCTTCCATGATCTACTGATCAATATGTTCATTAAAAGCAAGTAAATTTTTCCCTATTTTGGTCAGAAATACATTTGACTAGCACATGAAGGTATGAAGTTATTATACTTCTGATTTAAACTATTTAAAGCACTGTTTTTCAACCATCCATTCCAAGAGTTTGGATATATTGCGTTAATATCAATGATAACAGTATTAATATTAAACCTATTATCATATGCCAATATTAACATTGTTTTATACAGTTGATAAAGTAGACTAGAGAGTGCTTTGGTTTGTATTTTCTAAGCTTTTTATCAACACAGTACTTTGAAGGAGACTGAACAAATATTGCTATCATTATGTGGACTTTATAGATGAGTTGCTGAGACTTAGAAAAGCTAGGGAATGTGCCTACTCTTTTGCAAAGAAAAAATCTGTCCTCAAAGGAAGGTCTTTATGAAAGCAGTATTCAGTAGGTCAAGAACCGGCTCTAATAATGTACTATGGGTCTGTCAGGTCCACATGCAAAGGACATACATATTTGGAAAAACTCTCAAGGCTAGTTCTATCTCTTGGGATAAAGTTTATGGTGATTTAGGCCAAAGACACTTATGAATGGGAAAATAGGTTCATGGGGCTAACCTCACACAGGCTTATTTTCACAGTGGATTTTCCAAAGGTTATACTTCACGTTTTATTGATATTTTTCTCCTAAAATGTATATGATCTCAGTTTACCTATCTCTCAAGGGATCTGGATGAGCTAACTAATTACATCATTCATATTTGTGCTTGTAATGATATTTGCTAGAGAATACTTTGAATTGAAAGGGAAAGAGACCAAGAGATTGAGGGAATGAGGAGGAGTGGAAAGGAGGGGAGGGAAAGGCAATGATAAAACAATTTAAGATGTGTTATGTACGAACTCCCCAAAATAAACGTAATCATTGGGCACTGCAAATACATACCAATTATGAAAAAGCAAGAAAACACTATTCAGAAAAGTACTTAAGATCATATGTCTTATGAGTTGAGAAGGAACTGGGTATATTTCTGGGCTCCTCCACACTTATCCTGCACACATTCCATCAAAAACTCACCTGTTTGCAATCTTCATTGCATTTTAAAATTTAATTTAATTTCGTTTTATTCTATTTTATTTTGAGAAGGGTCTCACTATGCAGTCCAGGGTGGCCTTGAGCTCAATTTGTGGCCCAGCCTGGTCTTGAACTCGCAACAATCACTCTGCCTCAGTTTTCCGAGTACTGGGATTACA
>NW_004955510.1:2207076-2240343 GCF_000276665.1 Chinchilla lanigera | reverse complement strand
TGGAAGGCCCTCCTTGAAAGAAGAGCATTTGGCCTTACCTCTGTGTACTGATATGTACAGAGCTGGCTAGGACAGTTCTTTGTCCCCCAACTGGTTTTAAGCAATGCAAATGGGTCTAGCTGAGGTGCTGATGTGTAGTCTTTGAAGCAATGGGACCAACAGATCGTCAGTGATGCCCCATCTATAGCTCCCAAGTAGTACAGGTGAATTAGGCCTAGTGAGGCCACACTGTCGGCTGGGATTGAGCTTTGAGAAAGAAGCATGACATCTCAGGGCATGAAGCTTACACATCAAAACTGAAGCATCAACCCCAAAACACTAGACACTGCCCTAATCTATGATATGCAGATTACTCTTTCTGCATCTCTCCCTCTGTCTCTGCATATTGCAGCAGTGATTTCAGGCCTCCTACCTAGCCCAGCTCACAGCACTCACCTACTTCCCACCATTCTCACAGTCACTCATCCTCAAGCCACTTCCCTCTTCATGAATTAATAAAACCTGGGTTTGGCTCTGGGTCAAGGCTTTTGTCCTGGTTACCTATCACTATAGCTAGACTTAGGACACCCTCTGCTCCCCACAACTACAAATATGCCTTAGGGTCTTTATTCTTGTGGTGGATTGCACTGGAAGTGGTAGATTGGAATTACTTATTGGAATTCCAAAATCTTTTCTCTAGGATTACAAATATGGACTCCTCTGGACCCCAAGGAGGTCCAAAAGGGCTCCCTACACTTCCCATATGAAACAACAACAAGCATTACAACCAGCAGCATTACATGCTTCAGGAAAGTACCCCTAGGGGATCTTGATGCCTACTTCATAACCAGGTTACCAGGATACTGATGTCTGCAGCCAGAGGCACTGTCTTGACGTCCCATATGAGAGATCCCTCCATGAGGCCAGATATAGCTGATAAACATGGTTTCAAAGAAATCAATGCTAAAAGTGAGTGTCTGGCTTTTGATCCATGTAACACATGGAATATGATTTAATTTGTGCTCTGATTCTTGATGTGAGTGTCTTTCTCCAGAATAATAGCCCATGCATTGGTTACCAGTGTAGGGGATCACTTCAATAGAATAAATGACCAGAATTATGAACTAATACTGAGATTCTAATGGTAACTTCAGGAAATTTGGAGAAATAAAACATAACCTATGAAAGGTAGGAGTTGAAAAGCATAAGGTTAGGTCTTTCACAGTAAGACCTAATCACCACACAGAGAAATCTGAGACCTGATTTAGACACAAGGCCTAATTTAGATATAGTCTATCACCTAGAGAGGAATTTAGTATCAGCTTTCCTGGATAAAGTTTTGTAGGAAATCCCCCAGATTTAACGGAATTGACCTCGGACATGATAATGATATTTCACTTATCCATGCTGTGCTGCTTTGTTTTATTCAGTCCTTGTGGTTTGGATCTGAAATGTCCCTATAAAACCTCATGCATTCTGAGGTAGTGCTTTTGGAAGGTGATTGGTGCATGAGATTAATCCGCTGGATGAGTTCAGCACCAAATGTGCTCTTGGAGGTGAGGCCTTGTTGGGAAGAACCTGGTCACCACGGGGTAACCTGGATGGATGCATCTCCCTCCACAGCTCCTCCCCTTGCTCTCTGCCTCCTGGCTACTAGGAGAGGAGCAGTTCTTCTACACCAGACTCTGCCACCACGTTGTTCTGCTTTGGAGCCAGCAGGCTGTGTGCCGAAAACATGCGCCAAAATAAACCCCTCCTCCTTTAAGTTGTGAGTGTTGGGTACTGTGTCTCAGCAACGAGGAAAATGGCTAAGGTAGTCCTGAGCCCAGTCCTGCAAAGTAGCAGTTTTAATCATTTTAGAAGCAAGGGGAGAATAAATTTATGAAAGTCAACTAGTCTGTCCATAGTCACATAACTGCAAGGCACAGGAATGAGACTGAGACCGTGGTTTACTTGTTAGTGAAGTCTTTAGTCCAATATACCAGACCAGCGATGTGATTTTAGAGACGTGCCACAAAATGGAAATGTAGATGCCCTTGACCAAACATTATTGACAATGACAGCAGAACAGTCAACCAAGTGTGAGGTCTCTTTGAGCACAGGGCCCAGGGAAACTGTGAGTAGTGTGCTCATGAACCCAAAAGAACCCTACTCAGGAGTCCCATGTTACTGAAATAAGAAAAATAATATAACATGACATGTTTCATTTCTTGTGGAATGTAAAGCTGTTTGACAGGAACTATAAGCATAATGTCTGAAGCCAGACTGGAAGACATGGGCTTAAAATGTTTATGAGAATCGCAGAACCAGATACTGCCCATCCTCTCTCTCTGTTTTCCCATATCTGCACATCCGACCAACCGAGGATCAAAAGTCTTCAGTAAAAAATTGTGTCTGCACTGAACATGTACAGACATTTCCCTTCTTATTATTTCCTAAATAATATACTATTGCAGCTATTTGCATAACATTTACACTGCATTAGATATTATAAGTACCCTAGAGATGACATAAAGTGCATATGTGAGAGGATTTTTTGCGAGGTATAAGCAAAATACTATACCATTTTATATGCGACTTACGCATCCTTGAATTTTAATATGTGCAAGGGGTGCTAGAACTGTATTTAAGATGCATGCAAATTTAGTCACATATAAGTATAAAATTAAAAAGATCAGGTATGAAAACTAGGCTCCTTTCCTCTCTTGCCCAAACTATATTCATCATTTTTAATTTCTAACAGTGAAAAATGGTGTGCACTCTTTAAGTGAGTTAATGATAGCACTAGTAGGGAAAACTCATTTGGGATTTGGACAGTTACTGAATCAGTATTATTCTTTAATAGAGTAAGTGCTAAAGGAGAATGTTCTCCTATCACTTTACTATTGATTGTTTCATAAAACTGAAAAGTACAGATATTTTAGGCACTGAATCTGACGATCAATCATGCACTTTTTCTCCTCAACCTATTTTGGATCCTCTTTCACCCTTCTGCTTCCTATCTGTTGCATGCATGCTTTTTAAACATAAATTCCCATTAAACTCATTGAAACATTTCTTTGCTCAAACTGCTTAAATTCAGAATTTGATATGCAGTTCATATTTCAGTTCCTTATCTGTCATTTGATTTGCTGAATTCTCAGTCTACTGGGCTAGATTTAATGGCTTCTTATCTGTCCTAGGAGAGAAAATGACTTGCCAAGTAAAAAATATGCTCGAATATTTGAATTCCCACCCTGAAAATAACCTCCTGCTTTGATGTTCATTTAAAAGAAGGAGCTTCTTTCCACTTTGGTTTAAATAAATTATTAAGTATTGAAGCACTTTGAGCCAGCTGCTGTATAAATGTAAAGTATTTTATAAGTATTATCAATATAGGAGAGCAAACTATATGCATGCATTGTAATGTATGTAAAATATACACACACACAAACACAGGCTTTTCCCCCTTTCTGGTCCTCGTCCAGGTGCAATGTTGTAGTAGCCTTTGAATACAGCACCTTTGTTAAATTTTTACATATCTGGTCAAGTGTTTCCCCAGTACATCTGAATTTTAAGCCAAACAGATGTCCAAGAACTATCTAACCAGGAAGACACAAAGAATATTGCAAGAAGGGAGCCATGCCTTTAGTCACAATGGTCCACAGCCTTCAGGAGACCTTGGTGCTGTCCATGTGCTGCCTCATTTCCCAGAGCACTCTACGTGGTATATTCTGTCACCGCCAGCAGCTGTGTGATGTGAACTGTGCTCCTTATACCCATTTCCTTCTCCTTATGTTCCTTCTCCTTAATACCCTTTTCTTCATTTGTGTTGTGGTATGAAATTTGAATTACGGAGTTCTATCCATGACCTCAAAAATTTGCCTATTTCAGAAGCACCCATCTCATTCATAGCAGATCAAGGAAATGACCCTGGGAAGCAACTCTTATTGCTGAGAAATGTGAATGCTCAGATAAATCCACCCCGACAGGCACTGAATTCCAAGGAATGAGCAAAGGCACTGAATTCCAAGGAAAACTTCAAAACACAGGCACTGAGTGTACTTCTGGTTTTGGAAATGCTGTTTCCACAATATAAATACAAATAAATGAAAGTGAATTCATGTGATTCATCACCTGGAAATCCACATGTAAAGTGAAGCTACATATAGACTTTTTACCTTTCACAAATATGTGTACATAATGGAACCTAAGCATAAAGTGCACAACTATATAAAACTTCTAGAAGATAATAGAAGAGGAAGTCTATGTAACCTAGGGTATAGAAATGAGTCTTTTGAGTGTATTTTATTCGAGTTTTGAGTGTAAAAGAATATAACGTGAAATTTAACATCTTAATTTTAGGAGTATACTTCAGTGAAATCAAGTACACACCAACATCTGTCTCCATAACTTTTGTAATCTTATTAAGCTGAAACTCTATACCCATAAAATAATTCCCAGTCCTCCTCCTGACCCATAACTCCTGGTAACATCATGCCTCCCACTATTTTTCTCCATAATTTTGTGTAATAAACTTTTATATAAAGCACTATCCATAAAATAATAAATAGAATGTATGAATTAAATTCAACTTGATTAAAATTTAAAATTTCTCTGTTAAAGACACTATTAAGAAGACTAGGAGGGAAGCTACACAGGGCAGATATAATATCAAAACATATCCATCTGATAAAGGACCAATCTAGAAAAGAATACAGGGAACATTTAACACTCAAAAAAAAAACTAAGCCATACAATTAGGCTAATATCTATAATATATAAAGAACACCCAAAAATTATATCCCCAAAATAAAATAACCAGTACAATATGGGCAACTCAAATGAATAGACACTTCTGAGAAGCACAAGTGGTCAATAACTCTATGAAAAACTATTCAACATCTCTGGTCATTAGAGAAATGAAATTAAAACAACACAGAAAGAACTGCTATCACCAAGAAATCAAATAACAAATGCTGGTGAAGCTACAGCGAAAAATGATGACTTCCAATTTCTTTGTGGGAATGTAAACTAGTGCAATGACTTTGGAAATCAATGTGGAAATTCCTCAGAAAACTAAAAATAGAAAGTCCATGACCCACTATTCGCATTCTAAGTATCTTCCTGAAAGAGTTAAAGATATCACATTACAGGGCTACATGCACACCCACGTTCACAACAGCACAACTCCTAATAGGTAACTCTTGCAAGTGGCAGATGTGTCCATTGACAGACAAATGGATAAATATAATGTGGTGTCTATACACATTGTGTCTGTCTACTCTGCCATAAAGATAATCCCGTGTCATGTGTAGAATATCCACCTTAAAGCCATGATGTTAAGGGAAATAAACCAGACGCACAAGCTTCATTATTGCATGGTTAGTCTTATATGAAAAACTCATAGTATAAATTAAGAGTGACATAAAGATAGATAAGAGGAAACAGAGAGTTTTTTTTTTTTTTTTGCAAAAGGAAAGGGGAGTAAGATATGGAAGGAGAGGGTAAGAAGGAGATGTCAAAAGAATGACGGTGATCAGTATGCATTGCAAACACATATAAATAAAACAACAATTACAAAAAAGGAAAGAGGGTAAATGATCTAAACAGAAGAAAATACATAGATGAAGATTAAGAAAAATGCTTAACATTATTTTTTTCATCAATAGAGAGTCACAAAATAAAACAGTGAAGTATTATTACACGCTCATTTGAATGGCTAAACTCAAAACCCTGACAAAACCAAAGGCTGGTGAGCTGTGGGCCCATAGGAACTTTTGTGCACTGCTATGGAGAAGGCAAAGTGCCACAGCCAATTTGGTAGTCAGTTTGGTGATTTCTAACAAAACTAAGCATAATCTTTCCACAAAATCCGGCAATCGTGCTCGTAACTATTAATTTAGGTAAGCTGAAAAGTTACGGCTACAAAAGCCCACAAATCTTTATAACAGTTGCCAAAAATCGGGAGTAACTGCGATAGTCTCCAACAGATTAATTACACATAATAAATAAAAAGATAGAATTTGGGGTGCACATGTAATTAGATGATAATCAGCACTAAGAGAAGGACCTATTAACCCATGAAGATTATGGAGGATTCTTAAATGTGTACAACTAAGTGAAAGAAGAAAACTTAAAAGGATGCATTTCATATGATCCTAACTACATGACATTCTAGAAAAGACCAAACCATGACGGCCATAAAAGGTCAGTGCTTGCCAGGAGCTGGAGAGGATGGAAGGAAGAATGGGCAGAAGAGAGAAAACTTTTGGACAGTGATGTTTTTCTTATGATGTTCTAGTGGTAGACATATGACACTGGAATGTTTGTAAAGACCCATAGAAACACCCAGCAGGAAAAGTGAACCTTAATGTAAACAGTGGGAATAGTGAGCAATAATATTTTCCTGCTGAAGTGAATATTAACGTTAAGGATGACTGTGGGAAGGAAGTCTGTATGGGGAGTCTGTGGATAATATCAGTTATGCTTAACAGTATATATAAAGTTTATCTTCTACCATTATCTTCATTTTCAGAGGCAGATTGACCAGTATTTTGACTTTTAAAATAAAGACAGTTAAGTTTTGTTTTCCAGATGATAATTAAGTCCAGCTATAAATGCAGAATGAATGGACTACAGAAGGATACTGGTGGTATTAAAGCAGTCTTGAAGTCGGGAGACAGGTCACCTACGACTGCTGTGTCGTGTTCCAAAAATTCCTATAAATGAGGCCTGAAGGGTTAGAAATAAGAATCAGAAAATGAAGTACTCCTAACAGCAGTCTTATTTCCCTGAGATAAATTGCCAAATCTTCCACAGACTAGTGAAAGAAAATTATGGGGTAATCATTGTTGCTAAATCCTAGGGTATAAGCTTGAAATTAACAGTCAGCACCGGGCCTGTTGCTAGGACGTGTACCCATGTGACACAGCCACAGTGGCACGCACGCAGACATGTATGGCATCTACATCTGTCCTTGCCAGTGGTACATTTGTGTGCTTACACAGAGACACATAGATATGAGTCTGAAAGTCTGATGTGTTTACCCAGTAACTACTGAGAAAAATCAAATCTACTCCCAGAAATTTAAAAGGAGGAACTGAAAGGGGGGAATAATGCAGTATTGGTTGTCAGGAACAGAATCTCTGGTACTTAACTAAATTGCATTTGGCCAAATTAAATTCAGCTATTACCTTGCATACTCTACCTTTATTCAAGGTGAACATCTATAGTCACAGCGTGTTAATTTACACTGAAGATTTTTCAATCCAATAGAAAAAAATATTGAGGTATACAATTTCCTCAATTTACAAATTAGTAATTACTCTTTTATTGGCATGAGCTGTTTTCTTTTTTTAGCATGTTATTAATTAGAAATTGTAATTAACTGCACACCACAATCACCTTTTTTGCCTCTTCATAAAATTACTCCTCATAAAGAGAATGGAAACCAAGTTACAATCAAAGCAAAGTGTAGATTAAGAAATAAGCATTGCAAATCTCAAAGCATTTGCCAGAATTCAGGAGCTTTTTGAATACTTCATGTGTTCTTTTGTAATTCTTTATAATAGTTTTATATATTCTTGAGATCACTGAAGTTCCATTGAAAGAATGATTTCATTATTTTTGTCACTGAATTAAATAGCATAAGTGAAACAATGACAGAGTCATACTATCTTTCACCTTGAAAAAATTTTCTCAAATTACCCAAATTTGAGTCCCTTATTTATAAAAAGGAATGGTAATTGTATCTACCTCAGAAGGATCATGTATATTAAATAGTGTAATCAACATATACTATTATAACTCTGCTAAGTATATGCCAGTTATTATCTTTAAATAATTGCAGTGGTTAGAAATCAAGCTTTAAAATTAGAAAGAAAGGGTTTGTGTTGTGACTGCACATGACTTTAAATTCTCAGAACTTGATTTGCTTATCTATCGAACGAAAATAATAGTACCATCTTCTTAAGTGAATCAGGGTTGGAAAGATAAAGCTCAAAGCACAGTCCCAGCCCACTGAATTTTTGGATAAGGTTTTATTGTACTACAACTGCACTTGTTTGCTTACAGTGCAGGAGTCACACAGAGATCATACGGACTGCAAGGCCTGACCGCTTGGCCTTTCGCTGAGAGCATTAGTTGACATTTAGGCCAAATATCAATTAGATTTTTAAAAATCAGTTTTCAGCGTTGTCAAAGTTATTGACAGGCAACATTTTGCCAAGTCAATAGTTGAGTCACTGCACAGTTTTACTCATCTTCATTTTGTACTCCATTCCGAAGTATTAAAAATGCTGCTTGCATCAACGAATCAAATCACAAATGAGGGGAAGGGGCTCCTGCGGCCTGAGCACTCTCGGGGTTGTGAATGCGTGCTTCTTGGGCTGTGTGCCCACCCCTCATTGGTTTTTGCCCAGCCTGGGTGGTGGTGGTGTCGGGGTTCTACCTCTTCCTGAGCGAATATGGAGAAGAGGTTAGGGTTGCCATGTTAATGGCAGCTTTTACTAGGCTTGCTCTAATCAATACGTGCAACTTTAAAAAAACTTCAAAGAAATTCTATAGTAAAACTAATTTTTAGAAAGCGACGAGAGAAATAAATTTTAGAGGAAGAAAGGTAAATATGGCAAAAATTTAAATCAAAGCTAATATTATCGAGCATGGCATATTTCTCTTCCACTGTTGAGAACAATGAGTCTTCTTGTAAGTCATTATCACAGATAATCAGCAATGAGCCAAATATGCACAAAAATTCCTTAAAAGAAGCCTCTGAAGGGTAACATTTTGTATTCTCCAGTGTTCTGCAAGTTTAACATCTCATGGGAATATTGACCTTTATTGCAACAAGTCCAACGGACTATTATCTCTCACATGTGGGAAAATCTCTATGATCCAGCTTCTCACCATCAAACATACAAATATTAAAGATATTCAACTTTACTTTTCCTTCCATACAATTTGTCTAAATTCCTTTGGTGGATTTAACTATGCAACATTAGATTAACTCTTAGCTTATGCTGATTTCTGTGAGATTCATTTTTACTTCTTTTACTATAAAAGCTTTGAATAGAAATTTATTTTAATACAAGTCATTTTGATTAAAAGACATATTGAGGAATCCTGTTAGGCCCTGTGCAAGGCCCTAGGATCAAAAGCTTACAATAAGTTTCCTATCCTCAAATAATCTCATGGAGTTATTCCAAGAGCCATACTCACAATTTTTCAAGAAGTTCTGGTAGTAAAGTCTAGCTTGAAAAATAAAACAGATTATCTTGGAATAAGAACAATTCTCTATGCATTATATGCAGAAGTTGCTTCAGAAAAAGCAGTGCTAAGGATGGGGCATTTCACAGACTTTCTTGTATGACTGCAGCCAACAGTGAGGGAATTGGGAAAGAAAATAATAGTTGGAGAACAAACAATAGAATTGGGAAACATAAATACTCCTTCCTTTGAGGTGGAAGGGCTAAAAATAATTTACAGTATAGGTGTGGTTGGAGGGAAGCAGATTAAGAATGACTCCATGAATGGTGTCTTTATCCTTCCAGATAAATAAGACGGGAAAATGTGCTGAGTGACATTTGTAGTTCATTAGTTAAAAAATCATCCAGCTGACCACAGCAGCCAAGGAGGCTGAGGTAGGAAGATCACAAGTTTGAGCCCAGTTTGGGCAACTTAGTGATTAGAAAGACTCTCAAAATTAAAAAAAAAAAAAAAAAATTACAAAGGGCTGGGATGTAGCTCTGCACGAAGGACTTTGTTTCAATCCCCAGTATCACAAAGAAAGAAAAATATGTTCCAATTCCCACTAAAAGATTAAAATCTCTGGAAACTTGCCATTTTCCAGGGATTTGGAATTTTCTTCAATGAAAATCAACAAATGAAGACTTCAGATGTTGACTGAAAGCAACAGGGTGTTTAAAGCTCATCATGTTCTTCAAAATAATCTGAAAAAAGTGTTGTTTCTAAGAGATTAATTTAAAAGCCTTTATCTTTTCTGTATTTTCCTAAGTACAATCCCTCACATATTTCAAGGTGACGACAGCCAGCTTTTGTATCCCTGGCCTTGAGGACTTTCACTGGGCAGAAACTAAAAACAGCTTAATTGAATGGTCTGGCTTGCCTTTTGGAAAAGTCCAGACCCACAGAAAAGATTGTTAGATGTCCAAGAGGGTAGAGGAGCAGAAATGAGTTTTTGAGGTGCCAGGAAAAGAAAAATCTGGTGAAATCGTAAGGGAGGAAAGCACATGGGAAAAAATGCAACTAGAGATGCCCAGTGAGCAGTCAGATTGTCAATCATGAGCTCCAGAGAAAGATCTGAACTAGAAATACAAATGTGTTGTTAAGTATTCCTAGGAAAGTGCAGAACAAACAGATAAGAGACCTTTGAACTGAGTCCCTGTGAAGAAGACATTTCAACTGGAGAAAGATAAAAAAGATGCATGAGAAGCGGTGGCAGGAAAGAAGAGTCATCCAAATGAAGAAAATAATGCACTGGAGAAGAAGGTGTCTGCAAGCTCATTTGGAGTTTCTCCTCTCCTTCTGTACTGACCCTGGATCTACAACATGGTACAACAATAGTAGCACTCCTGAAGAGGTATGCTATCACTGAGCACTTATCTTAGCATCATGTGGGACTCTTCATGCCACAGTAGTGGAAGAGGGGGTCAACAAACATTTCTAATCTTCCTCACTTTAGTCAAAATTACAAAAAAAAAAAAAAAAACCCTATGGTGATTAAGCTTGATTGTGTCACCTTGATTGTCTTGGGAACCAGCCAGGGAACTGGGGGAGCACATTTTTTGTGTGTCTAGGTAGGCCGCGGTGATTAGTACTATATCTCGTTCCTGGCCTTTCCATTCTGATGCTGTTCCCTGCTCCACTTTCTGGCTGCCATGAACTGCACAGCTTTGCTCTGCCACATCTTTCCTTCGTGATATTTCTGTCAGCCGACCATGGACTTACTGCCCTTACAACGTGAACTGAACTAAACTTTCCTTTTTTTTTTTTTTTTTTTTTTTGGTTTTTCTCCGGTACCGGGAACCAAACTCACGACCTTGCACTTGCCAGGCAGGTGCTTTTGCCGCTGAGCTAAATCCCCAGCCCCTAAACTTTCCTTAAATTATTGATGTTGGATGTTGTGTTCAGCAACAGGAAAGTTGAATAATACAGGCCCAGAAATTCATTTAGTAATTCCATAAATATTAAGCATCATTTGTGCAAGAGTAATTGTTTTAGTCTCGTGGCACTGTGGAACTTACACCTAATAGAAAAGGACAAGTACTTTGTCCAAAATGGCATATGACAAAATTGAGAGCACATAAAAAAGGACCAGATTTTAAACTCTCTGCTGTGTACATTGACATGTATTGCCTCTGCTATTTTGGATCTATCAGGAATGGGACTGTTGATATGAAGTTCTTAAAAGTAGAGACCCATAAGGAAACTGTCAGAGAAAAATGTCATGCCATCAGTTTTTCTACATTGGAAATCTGATGACATCATTTTTGCTCAATATTTATCACTGGGTCTCCATTACCTTCAGAAGGGTACACACATGGCCAGCACTACCTAAGTTCGCACCTGACCATTTCTGTATGTTCCTCACACTTGCTTGCCATTCTGCCTCCTGTGTCCTTTTGTTCCAATAGGCGATTTAATGTTCGCTGTCCTTCCCGATATTCTATGTCTTCATAGCTCTGAATGTTTGTTAGCTGTGCCCAAGAATTACCAGCCTTAGTTGAAAGGACCTTTTAATGATTGAATTAAACATCCTTTAATGTTTAATACTGGGATTTTCCTCATGTAGATTTTTCTCATTTGGAGTTTTATTTTCTAACTGACAAAATTTCATGTATAATATGCTGTTTTGAAATATGTATGCATTGTGGGGTGGGTAAACTGAGCTAATTAACATAGATATTACCCCACATACTGATCTTTATCTTTTTTTGCAGCGAGAACACTTACAATCTACTCTCAGCAATTTTTAAGTACGCAGTATATTGCTGTTGGTACTAGTCACCACAGTATACCAGGAAATTCTTGAACTAACTTTTTCATCTACCTGAAATTTTGTGCTCTTTGACAATTTGTCATATGCAATTTTGGACAAATTTGTGCTCTCCAACCCCATCCCACAACCAGCACCTGGAAACCATCATTTACTCTCTGCTTCTATCTGTTTGATGTTTTTAGATTTCACATGTAAATGAGATCACATTTCTGTGACACAGTGTCCTCCAAGTCCATTCATATTGTCCAAAGAGGTAGGATTTCCATTTTTTTTAAGGCTGAATAGTATCATAGAGATATTGCTTTTATCCACTCATTTATTGCTGGACACTGAGGTTCATTCCCTATCATGGCTATTTTGAATAATGTCAAAATGAACACAGAAATGCAGATTTTTGTTTGTTATACTGACACCAACTCCTTTGGATGCACATCCCATGAGATTGCTGGATCTTAGAGTAACTCTGTTTTAAGTTTTTGAGGAACTTGCATCCCGGCTGTAGTAGTTGAGGTGCCTGTCCCTCCTGTCTTCCCAAATCTAAACATGCCAAATGTAAACATGCTTTAAATTTTCAAGTTTTATTGTTGCAGGAAAACCTTAGATGCTTAGAAAAGCACCAGTGACCCAGATCTCGACAATGCTTCCTTGTGTCCTGGTACCAAACTCCAACGCAGCAATAACTATTACCACATAGGTTTAAGCTGTGTCTTCAGTCTAGTCCTGAGCTCCTTAAAGTGAAGGATTTTACCTGTGGGTCTTTACCCTCTCCATGTCCTCTTCACTCTTCACAGAGCACAGTGAATATTAAGTGATGCAAAGCCCATGCCATGGACACAAGGAACTCTGGAAATGGGTGTGTGGAAATATGAAGAGTCATCCATGATGGGGAGCAGTGCAAATGAAGAAGAGGTTTCAAATTAAATCTTCTCAAAAACCATCTTTTTCTAAGTAAATTGTTGAGCAAAATTTACTGCACAGGTGCCAAATGATATGTCTGAGGGGAATTTGAGATGTGGCAAAAGTTTTAGGAAAATTATTTAGCTTGCTTAACAAACCTATGTTGAATATACTGTCAAATATGAAATCTACCAGCTTTTCAAAATTGAGACAAGACTCTTTTTAGCCCAGAAGAGTACTGGATTGTCTGAGATTGATTTAAAGGGCAAGGTGTCCTTT
Source organism: Chinchilla lanigera (assembly GCF_000276665.1). Taxonomy (NCBI): domain Eukaryota; kingdom Metazoa; phylum Chordata; class Mammalia; order Rodentia; family Chinchillidae; genus Chinchilla; species Chinchilla lanigera. The sequence continues at coordinate 2,227,190 of NW_004955510.1, read as the reverse complement.
TTGACCTAGAAATCAACCTTAAAAAAAAAAAAATAGAAATCAACCTTGGGTCTTTAACCAAGCAGATACAGTAGATAGAGGTAGCACATGCAGTGTGGCTTTAAATTCAAGCTTCAGCATTGCACAGCAAGGTCAAAAGGAAAAGAGTTTTATGTCACATATCCTCCTATGCCCCTCCATTGCTCCTATCTCTGTCTTCTGCATCCTGCTACAACCCTAGGCCATATTCCATAATACATTTGTGAATGGCAGCAGCTTTCTGATGAAATCCTAATTTCTTGCTTTTGCCTGCTTGGGCAAACTGCACCTTGGCATCAAATTGAATGCCAGATAAGCAGAATCCTTACATGTGCAATTAAAAGCTACTGAAGTGGAGATAACAGCATCCCATGGTTAGCTGAATAATTCATGGCAAAATGTTCTCTCTTTATGCATAGCCCCTCAAACCTTTGACTTGTTAAGCAGTTAGTACTCACACTAGCACACTGATTTCAGCTGAGATATTCATAAGACAACTTCTCTGATCAGGTCTTTTCTACATGGAGTTTACAAAAATTTCTAGAGAAATGGAAAACAAAGAGAAACAAAAACCAAAGTAATTTCTAAAGCAAGAAGTTCAGTAGATATGGAGGAAAAAACTGTTTCTGCAAAGTAAGTTCTTTAAATTCCAAGCACATGAAATAGTATCAAGGGTTTGAGGTATCTATTTCTGGATGCTTCCCACTTGGTCACTTATTATTAAAGCAGTGATCATGATTTTAAACTATTAGACTTTATCTGAAGGTCAAGCGTGATGGAAGAAATACATAATGCTGAATTCAGAAGAAGTGCAGACATGCTCCAATATAGCACACATTATGCACAAATCACAGGGGAAAACAAGGGGGTATTTATTCCACTTGGGGGGGTCTGTAATTGAGTTAACTTTATTAAGTACCCCCAACATCAACCATCAACCTTGAAGAGCAATCATTTCACAAATAAGCAGACTACTTCAATATTAGGTTCACAATTCTAAAACACCAAGAATTCTCTCCCAGCAGAATTAGCAGCTTAATAAGGATAGATTGAGTATGTGAGAGCACATGGAGATTTGAAAAAAGCTAAGGGGAAAAGTTAAATAAAAGAAGATAAATTGTATGGTATTAAATATATATAAGTGGTGTATTCACATTTATAAAAGAAGGAAGGATTTTCAAAGTCCTTGGATTTAGAATTTTTTCATAAAGGACAGGCATTTATATAATTCAATACCAATTTTCTTTGTAAAAACTGAGAGTAATCCATATACTTAATAAAAATAAACAATGTAAAACTAAACACAAAGTAAAATCTTATTCCCTTCCTGATTTCCAACCCACTCTTTCTACCAACAACAGTGATTGTCAATATATTCCTACAGTGTATCCTTCAAGACAAATTATTTCATGTGTAGTTTAGCATAAACATGTTAATTTTATTTATGTGATCACCAGTCACTTCCATGAGCTCAGGGTTTATTTGTTCCTTAGTGATCATTAACTAAACACACACTGCTCTGCCTCAGTAGGCTGAACTATTTGATCATCAGCATGCTGTTCATTAACTGGAGCCATATGACTTTTCCAATCTCATTGATTCCAGTGTGTCTTCAGCATGTTGGCAACATTTTTTATTTGATAAGTCAGAGAGCTTTACAGCAGAAACTCTTACAAAAGTATCATGATGTGCTTTTGAAAATGCATCTGTAAGGTAAATTCACAACAGTAGATGGCTGGTAAAAGAGTTGGTGGCTTTTATGTTTTGACAAACATTGTCAACGTATTCTTCAAATATTTGTACTAATTTGCACTCCAGATAATGATGTGAAATACTAAAGACTACTCTGAAATCTAGACAAAACCTTTGTCCTCAGTATCTGCAAATAACAAATCTTGTGTTGCTTTGATTGACATTTACCTAATTGAGAGTAAGCTAAAACATTTCTATATGATTAATGTCTTTATGGCTTTTTCTGTTCAATCTTTCACCTAGTTTTGTTGGACCTATTTGTACATCTTCTACCAGTTACTATAAGTTTCCTTAAGGTAAGGGAAGTATCCCTTTACATCAAGTATTTAACTGTTAAATAACAAAGTTTAGCAGTTTTCTTAATAGAATGTAAAGCTTGTTAATCAGCAGGACTCTGTAGGACACATCTGTCATCCCAGCTACTTGGGAGGCTGAAGCAGGAGGATCATTGATTCAAAATCAGCCAGAGCAACATAATGCTCCAAAAATATATATACCTGTACATAAATATATAAATAAAATCTAGTAGCCATAAAGAAATGCTTAATAATAAACTGTGTCAAAAACAAAACAAGCTACGAAAATTTTAACACATAAAGAGCAGATAAATTTAGAGTTAAAGTCATCTATAAAATGGATCAGTAGATTTTTCCTCTGGTAGAATACAGATGCAGAGTTTCTCCTTCAGTATGTATCTTGACTATAGCCCATGGATGAACTACAGCCCCTAGATTTCCTAGAATCGCAGCTTGAACCTTGGGAGGCAATGAGCCAACTAGATCTTTACACAAAGGTGAGACAAGACAATGATACAATTGAAGGTAGGAATGGAGAAATCCTAGTGACCTACAATTGACCACGTAAAGGTAGCACTAGTGGAAATGAATGGAAATTTGCAAGTCCAGACTGTATATCAGAGGAGAGGGATACAATTTCTGTAGTGGTGTCAGGAAACACACTGAGGGGAATCCTATTTACCACTCATATGACCTTGAGAAAGTCACGTAACCAAGTGTAGCCACAGGATTCTTACCTGATACCATCATTATAAAGGTTCAGTGATACGTTAAAACACTGAAGATAGGGAGTATAGTGTTTGCCACATAGCAACCCATAACTAAAGAAAATTTTGTATTCATTGTTCAAAGCAAATAAAAAGAAATTTATAGTACTGGTAATTTGTTGAGTGTTTTGAAATTCTTAAGATTTGAAGGAAGAATGTGTCATAGGGAAAGAATGACAAGGATGAAAGACAGTCACAATCTTTGCACAGACTGGACAGAAATGTTCAAACAATGCTGCACGTGGTCCCTGCAGTGAACCATGGGTCACAGTGGAAGGTTCCAGTGGAAGGTTCCTGTGCGTCAAGCCCTCTTCCTGGGGGACATTTATGCTCTCCTCAGTGCAAAATCCTCTGTGACATCACTGGTCATATTTATCACATGCACATATTAATCAATTGATCCTTGTATCAGTGGATTTTTCCTTGAAGACAAAACTATGCCCCGTTAACATCTGAGTTCATTATGACACCATTTGAAGAATCATTGCTCAATTCATGGTTGACAAAGGAGCCTATTTACTTAGTTTGTCATTTACTTAACAAATATGTTTTGACTCCCTGACATATGCAAAGCACAATAGTAGCTATTTGAAATATAACTTCTATTTAAAAGCTATCAACTATCCCCATTATCCTAGAAATCAAAGCTGTCAATGAGCAAAGCATATATTAATCAAGCCAATAAGAGTAAAATCAATAGCTATGACAAGACCCAGAAAGTTAGAGTTGCAGAGAGCAACTGGCATGTAACAGAAGCTGGGGCTATGGACACAAATATGTTCATACCATACAAAATCTTAAAAATCAAGGTAAGGAGCTTAATATTTATCTGAAAATAACAGTGTCCATTTTAAGTAGTGGCCTAGCAGTTACATTTTGACAGGATGCAGTGCAGACTTGACTGATGAAGGAAAGCCATATCAGTTAGGAAAGTGCTCCCTTGGGATCTATGGTGCATGCTGTGAGCTGTGGTTAGGATGTTAAGGTAACCAGGAAGATATAGGAAGGTTCAACGTAGAATATCAATATTTACTGATATATGCACAAGGAAGGAAAGGAACTCTACCATAGATTTCAGCCTTAAAACAAAGTAGGTATCAGTGTCATTGGCTAAAACAATAGACAATGGAAAACTGCAAGGCTTGTGAGGGCAAGGACGAGTCCAGTATGCACAAAGTTGTGTTTGGCATGGGCTGTATATCCAAGTGGAGAACTTGATTAAGAAGTTAGATGCAAAGCTTCATTTTTTCTATGAAAAACCTGGGCATGATGTAGGTATTTTTGAGTTACCTGTTTATAGATGAGAATTTATGGTGTGAATAAAAATGAGTTTATCTAGCAAAAAAGTATAGAGAAGAAAGGATAAAGGAAAAGGGGCTAAGACCAGGCCTTGAGAAACTCCAGTATATGACTACCTACTAAAAGACAGGCAGGCAGAAAACTGGGAGCATAAAATGTCAGGACACCAAACTGGTTAAAAAATATTTTTGGAAGAAAAAATGGTAAACAAATAAATGTGCTACCGACGCAGTCAACTGAAGATTTGAAATCAGAGTTTAGCTTTAACATGAGGATAATCTGTGTAACATGCATCCACGTGCTACGATCAGATCTGACTTGCTTCTCTCCCAGCCACATGGTAAGACGGTGGGCTCTGGCAGTTAACACTGACTCCACTTTAGAGATGAGAAAACTGACTGCCATTAACTAAGCAACTTGCTTCAGGTAATACTGCTAGTAAGTAACTCTGGTGAAACTAAAACCCAAAGTTTCTTATCCTTAGTGTTTATTCTGCAATATCAGGCTGCTTCCTGCTGTGAGTCAACACTGTTTTTACTTTTATTATTTCTGTACTTCTTTGAGTAAGGTTGTCACAAGAGGGGCCACACAGACAAATCAGACATGTGCCCTATCTTCAAGTGAGTGCAGGCTCTTAGAAGGGCCTGGAAGATAATCACATACAAAAATAAGTTAAACATAATATTGGGCCTAATAGTGTCATAAAAAAATGGGATATTGCTATGGAAGTTCATGGTGAGAATTGAAATTTAAGACATTTAAATTTAACAGCTCGACATGAAATAAGACATAAGAATGTGTGAAGATCAATAGCATTTAAATTCAAGTAAATGAAAGACAAAGCCTCAGGGACAAGCAATGGTTTGATGGGGAAACCAAATAATCCAGCTTGGACAGACTCGAGGGAAAGTAAGGAGAAGCAGTAGAACCTATAAATAGAAAGGTAGTGAAGATTCACATCATGGAGAGTGTAAATGACAAGGGGTTTCGGTGTTAAAAAGAGGTAAAGTAAGTGCAAAAAAAAAAAACCTATGTCAACAGAGAAAGAGGCTGCTTAGGGTATGGTTCAATAGTGGCTGGAACTCTTCATAATATGCAAGACACTGTCTGGGTAGATATTCCCATGGCTTTTCTGAATGCTCAGCTCACAGAGAAAGATTGCACTTCTGCCATTTCTTAAACGTGAGTATGGCGACGGGCCTTACTTTGGTCAGTGAGCTGTGTACAGAGGCAGTATAGCCCACCTCCTGAGGTAATGGCTTTAGAGACCAGAGTGTACAAATCTGTAGGCTCTTTCCCAGCCAAGTTCATCATCTTGCAAACAGGGTACTGGGCCTGTGGCAGATTTTGTGTCAGGGAGATAATTTTAATTTGTTAACACCTGGAGATTTGAGTTCTTTCATTACTGCAGCATTTCTTCACTTACACTGTCTACCTACTATGTTCAGTGTTTTAAGTAAGTTAACTAGACTAAAGCTGGTGTTCAACTGGTAGGCAGTTCTTCTTAATATTAAACTATTAAATTACTTCATTATTATCAGTAAATATCCACTGTCAAACTTGAGTAAATGTACCTGCTTCTACTTCCTTCTCTGTTTAGCCTTTCTGTATGGATTCTCCATCACTTCTAATGACAGGGCAGTTATAGTTGCAAGAGTCCAGCATAGCCAGCATCTGTTCAAATTTCCCTGTGCTATGATGTGCCACATGTAATATTTATATTACCACCTTGCTGGTAAGTCTCTAAGATCTTATTTTCATCCACTTAGCAAGGATATAGTTAGGGAGAGAGCTTGTATGTATGTGCATGTACGTGTGTGTGTGTATGTGTGTGTGTGTGTGTATGTGTGTGTGTGTGTGTAAGTTTGAAGGAGGAATATGAGGGGCTTCATTAAAGAGAAAGAGCACTTGGAATTATACAAAGAAGGTATGCCAGAGAGACATCTGGAAGCAGAACCTACAGGATTCAAAGTGATTCAGTGAAAAAATAGTGAAAATTAAGTTCCTGGAGATGGCAGGGAAGAGTGTGGAACCACTTGTAGAGACAGAAATATCACACACAGAAGATTGATTTGCATATATTTGTCTCAATATATTGTCTATTATTACAGCTATTATAGAACTATTACAGCTGGTTTTAAGCAAACACAATGAATGTCAAGTGCAAGTACCTGTCCACATGGAAGAGATTAATAAGAGAAGCCTCTTCCTGCTCCTATGTGGGAATGGATGTCTAGAGATATAACATATGGCATGTTCCTACAAAATACTAAGGATGAACAGCAGCTAGTGACTATTTGTCCAACTTTAATACCCTTTTGCCAGCATCGTTGAGGTAAAGACTCATTGGATAAATTTCATCAACTACAATTTTTAATAAATGGAATATCAGACAACAGTTTCAGGCTTGTTCTAGAGTCCAAACCTTAGTAACTGAGAGTGTTATATACTTCCTTCACCAAGGGACAACAGTCCTTCCAAGATTTCTTTCTAGGTAGGATGGGCACATAAGGATAAATAATGAGCAACAGGAATGTGACAAGAATTGACGCCACTTCTGGGATGAAGATTTAGGAGCTGGTTCGTCTCCTCTTTACCTGGACCTTCAGTGAGAAGCATGGAGGCCATGGGTTCAGTGGAGGAAGAGAGCTGAAAAAATCATGGGTCCTACAGGAACTGCCTGGAGAATGGTTGCTCTAAAGAGTTGACAGACTTAACAGCAACTCTATGAGAACAAGAAATAAACATCCTTACTGTGAGGCCATGAAAACATTGGAATTTATTTGTTATCACAGCTGAGCAAAACACCATCATGAGTGATTATCTCATATCGACCTAAACAACCTCCCACTAACAGAGCCTATTATGCTTCAGATAGGTTTTCTTTCTTCTTTAGAAAGTTCTTCATTTTATTGATTTAATATCTACCACCAAGCAAGTTAATGCATCAGTTGATGGGCGCTGGTGCAATCAACATACCATATCATAACAAAGACAAAACACTGGAACAGTCATGCGACTATTTCCTACATCTGCTTTTGAAATCAAAGTTTATTGGAGTACTGTGGGAAAAAAGTATATGTGGCCTTTGAAGTATTTTTGTAATTTTCTATCTCAATGCACAATTTAAAACTTTATAAACCAAACTGCATTTTTGAGCATTCCTTAAGCCATTAATTTTACACACTATCACTATTTATTTTTTAAAGAACTTTTCAAAATGAAGAGGACAATCTCTTCGCATTTGTTCCAATATGTAAGATGTCATTTATATGCTATTTAATGATCCATGAATGGAATTTATTCTTTCTTTCTGAAAATTTGCTATATTGAATATATTATATATACATATACCCTCAAACAACAAAAAATTATTTTTAATTAAAAAGCAAATACCTATTGAATGCTAAACTAACAAAAAATGAAAACAAAATATCTAAAAGGAAATATGGTTGTCACCTTCTGAGATTGAAAGCCAAGTCATTAAAAAAGAATAAGAATTAGCATTTATCAAACGCTTATTAAGTGCCAAAGATAATACAAAGTAGTTTTACATACATTATCTTATGTATTTATTATATTAAACCTAAATAGTACTCAAATCCATTTTATGGAAGATGAAGTCTACTCACTAATTAAGTTCCCCCATGTTCTCTATAGTTAGGGAGTGGCAAAATAATGCTCTATACAATATATAAGAATTTCAATCTAAGTATTGTTGATAAAACTATGCTTTTGAAGCCTATCAGTACAACCTTATACATTTTATTTTTGTTCACTTATTTATTTCTTTAGATTTTTCCCTTCATCAGGGGTAGAATGTCCTTAATATAACAGCAGACTTCTATACCTTTCCATGCTGGAATCCCAGACCTAGTTTAGGAAACAATGGCATAGTTACTATATAATTAATCTCAAACCAAATGATCCCCAGGGAGGCAGGGGAGGGATTTTCCACTGTCCTGGGATTGAAGATGCCTTCCTCTCCAAGAGTCTAGTGGGTCACAGAGTGTCACTACTCACTGAAAAGCAATAATCAAACTCAGAAAAAAGAGAGCTTGATAGATGTCTTCCAAATTACCCTGAAGAAGGTCCTATCTGCTGAAATTGTTCTCTCTGTATCTGGAAATGATATGGTCACTAGATGTTCTGAAGAATGTCTCTAATTCATGTTGTCAGATAACACAGTCTGGATATAGACAGCAGGACAACTATGGCTTCATAAAGTTCAGGTGGAGAGAGAGAGTGTGTGTGCGTGTGTGTAAAAATTTGTTCTGGGCTAAAGTTGGAGGGTGGAATTAAAACTGTAATCCCCAAAATATAGGAATCACACCCTGGGTCCCCCAAATAAACATCCTGAGAAAATTTCCTACAGTATGGTTCTCACTTACTATGAACTAGGTTCAGAAACTGGGCTTTCTGCAGTTGAGCTGAACAAAGTCATTTCCTGACTGTGTAGAGTCAAGTGAGAAATGATATTCACTCTCAACAATAGTAAGGAAGGAAGAACAGTCCTTCGTGGGAATGTCTGGCTCCATATCCTACTGACCTGGCTGCCTCCAATCCTTCACATTTCAGCTTTCCATAAAATCTATACAGTCAGGCATCTGCATCCACAGATTTGCATCTGCGGATTCAAGTGACCATGGATGGAAAACATTTGGAAAATAATATATCTCTCAAACCTATAAATGCTTTTTTTCCTTGTCATTATTCTTTTAAGGATAGTGTTTCAATTATTTACATATCATTTATATTATATTAGGTATCACAAATAACATAGATGTGATTTAAAGTATACAGGAAGATACACATAGTTAAATAGAAACACTCTACTGTTTCTTACAAAGGACCTCGATATCCTCAGATTTTGTTTTCTGTGGGGGTCGTGGAACCCAACCCCCATGGATGCCATCATTTCCTACATGCTCATTTCATCTTGCTTCCACTCTTGCTGATCCTTTCTTTGCCTGGAATGCCCTTCCTCTTGTCATACACGTGGACCAGCTCCTAGGGAGCCAGATCAGTGGTGCTCATCATGGCGCCCCTCATCTCACGGCCCAGTCATCATGGAAGTCTGCAGGGCGCAACTTTCTCATCTCCACATTTCAGAGGTTCCTGGAGAAGCTGGCACCGAGGAGGTACTCAGTACTGTGCCAGCAATAAAAGAAAGAAAGCCCACATTGAGAGAGTGACTTTTTGTCTTGCATTCTGTCTGCATTACAGCAAGTCTTCCTGCTGAGCTATGAAGATAGCACTCACGAATGTGATCTCAGAACAAAGAATCCATCCCTATATTTTTTTCTTCAGCAGTAATAGCTCTGAGGGGCCAGGATATGCTCTGACACACTTAGCACCGCAGGGTCCTACTATGAAAATAGGAACTCTGTGTCTAGATTCATCCAGAATCTCAAGAGCAACAAGCTAGCAGAGTTATGGGTTAAGAATTTCCATCCCCATACATACATTCAAGACAGATGCACAGGCAGTATATCAGAACTGAGAATCTCCTAACTTACTTTGTTTTCTTAGGCAGGATCTCTCTCTGTAGTCCAGCTTGGACTTGAACTCACTATATAGCCCAGGCTGGCCTTGAATTTATGGAGATCCTTTGGCCTTAGGCTTTAGCTGACTTTTTATATGTGTGAGAATTGCAACAGTGTTATGCTGAGAAAATTTAAGCCCCAGCAGTTATACACCCTAGGACCTTGGCCTTTTCCCCATGGCATTTCACAGCACATGAGTAGTACAGGGACCTAGGGAATGGGAAAACCTTAGGTTACCTCCTATCTACAATTTTTTTCTTCTTTCTTACAAATGCCCTTGGGAAATGATGCATCAGGAGGTCCAATCAAAGCAGAGTTTCCAAGGCACGATTTCAATTCAAATAGACTATAAAATGGAAGTTTTCATTAATTCAGGAGAAGCTCCATCCAAAGAAAGATGCAAAATGAATCAACAGACAATATAATTATGCAAAATATTATCACTGCCAGCCTCAGCTCAAGCATTCACAAACACTTTTTTTCTTACAAATGAATTTCTGATGGAAAGGATCATACACCATCATTCAGCTATTTATCCAAAGAATACGTACATAAGGAGAGATGGCTAGTGAACTTTATTCAAGATCCTACATTTTATCTGTTTGCTACATACCTGAGAAAAGGAACTAAATAACAACTATTTCTCAAAAAATAATCCCTAATTTATGATTATAGAGCTCACAAAAGCAGAGGCATATTTTAACACATTAAATAATGATATCACTGATCATTTGTGATTAAACTTAAGTAAAATTACTCTATTTTATGATCTCTACATAAGTATATCAGCATGATTAAGAGGCAAAAAATCAATAGCATGTTATAAAATTTTTTCAAAATACTAAAATTGTCCAAAACTATGAGACAGAGTAGAAAATATCATTTTTAGTATAATCTCTAAAATTGGAAAAATAAACTCAGATAGTAGGTTGACTATCAAAACTGGAAAGAGCCATAATCACATTGGTTATTAAACATGATCTCTGGCATATGTCTTAAAAGTCAAGTGTTAAGATGCATTTTAGCAATAGCTTTCTACAAAGGACTGTTATCTTGTGAGACAAACTACAATCACCACATTGTTAGCCTCAGGATTCCTCTCCCTATATGCTTCAGTTTTAGCACTACTCAGTACAGTCCTTAATCACAAATCAAACTGCAGCTATCTATGGTCTCCAAGTCAAAGCTATTTCTTGCTTCTGCTATGTAGTAAAAGACAGAATTAAGAGCATACAACATAACAATAACTTTGAATGCCTGGATCAAGATTATGGCGTGCTGAAAAGTTATAAACAAACAAGCAACTTAGCAAAGGAAAAGCAGATCTGAATTAGGATCTGCTCTCTAGTTACTACAGAGATGTGGGCCAAGTGAGTATAAAGTTTGTCTCTCTCGTTCCCATCTCCAGAAGGCATTAGAAGAACATCATTTCTTTTTCTGGATCTTGACTTCTTTTAAATAAAAGATAATTACAAAGATAATTAAAATTTTATAGACTCTGGAATAGATGAACAGCTCATTAATTCATTTTATAAAGCAGACATGAACAATCAATCCTAATAAAGACAGTAAAAGAAAGAAAAGTATAGATCAGGTAAATCAGTATTTTTAGAAATCAATATATATCTACAAAGCTCAGTAATTCTCACCGAAACCCTATAGGATAAAATATAATAATGATTTAGTAAATATATTAAGGACCTACAAGAGTCATTTTGTGGAATTTTGAAGGAAAAAGTCATACAATTATTTTGATATGTAAGTCTTTAAGCAATTATTTTTAATTTAAAAATGACGTAAAAATAGAATAAAAGAAGCATCCTTTGAAATAGAGACACTGAAAAAAAAACCCCACAACTTTTTAAAAGCAAAATGCTACAGTCATTGCCATTAACATATGGATAAGCAGTAAGTGTAATATGCTGAAAATGTTTTAATAAATCCAGATAAAGACTGGAAGAAAAGTAAAATTGTATCTTTGGTGAATCTACATTAATAAAGCTAGATAAAACAAGATAGCCAAATTTAAAGACTTAACACAGTTAATAAATGAAATAGGAAAGGCAGTACCTTATATGACTCATATCCAAAATAAATATCTTCCATCTGCACTAACAATAACCAGATGTAAGTAAAAACTGGACACATTCTATTCTCAAAATGACAAAACTATAATATACATGGGAATTAATAAGAAAACATCAAATCAATGAGAAAAATTTAAATCTAATTGAAAGATATAAAACATGGTCTGAAATTGACTAATTACTGTCTTATTATTGGATACAAAAGCAAAGTAGTAAAAATATCAATTCATTTCTCAGTATACAACTCCAAATAGAATACAACTTCTTATTTGAAATGTTATATTATTTTACATCTTGCCCTATAAAATAATTCCAATTAATATAAGATGCCTTGAGTAATTTTTGATATGTACATAATAAAAACATAGTTGTGACTTGAAAACAAGAGTTTCATATTTCAACCTGCAAGAGTTGCATTGACACCGTTAAGTGACCAAAGCAGAGGATGCAGAATATTGTGTAGGAGAAGACTTTGTACTGATACAACCAATGACTGGGCTCTGCATTTAGGCTTTGCTCTACAGAACAGAAGAAATGCGGAAAGCTACCTGATGCTCAGCTCTGCTGCAGGAAGCGTGCTGGCTTCTGTCCTCCTGCCCGCAGTGACTAGCCAACAACTGGACACGACACCACAGAGCAGCAACTTTGACACAGTGAATACCCCTTTGCTCAGACAAACCACCACAGAAATGAACTGCAGTCACTTGCTTTCTCTTCTCCTACGCAAGAGTTAGGTCTAACGGTGCTGCACAACTTCTGCTTTTTTACCTTTGTCTTTAGAATTTCCCTTAATATATCCTATTCCCATACAATGCCCTCTCTTTATCTGCATGTTGAAGACCCAAGCTGAATGAGAACATACATACCAAGAAATCAAGTGCTTATCATGTTTCACAGAGGGCATGGAAAAAGAAGATAAAACAAACATAGATGAGCAGAGGGAAAATATCTGGAATAAATATGTCCATGATCCAATAACATGTGCTGAAAATGCAAGTCTTGTGTTGTTAAATAGTAAACATGCAAAAGGAAAATGTGTTTGGACACACACAAAAGTATGTTCAACCAAATATTACTGTTGTTTATGTCAGAATGATAAAGCTGAGTATTCACTATATTTTAAATATTATTCAGCATTTTAAAGACAAGATTTATTATTTAAATAACCTCAAGTAAGACAGCTCTTTCTTTTGTATAAGTAAAGTAAAAAGAAAAAAAACAAAAAAAAAAAAGAAAAGAAATACAGGCATATACACCTAACCAGGAGAAAAAAAGACAAAAACATCCAAGCATATGGTGTCAAGGTCAGACAACAGAGATCATATAAAAGAAAAGAACTAAAATATCAGAGCTCAGATGTAATGGATATTTCTATATTTATCTAGAAATTATTCTGTACTTGGTACAGACAGATTTGGGACTGATAGAACAATTGCATAGATGCGCCAACTTGAGGCCTCTATACCTTACCTCTGTACCAGGCGACCATGGCACACTAAGTGGCCTCCAGCTGAGGTAAACAACCCATGCTGATTTGCCTGGGACTCCCATCATCTCAGTACTGAATGCTCACCCCGCTCTGCCACAAAGCCCTGCAGTCCTAGGGTACAACAGAAAGTGAGGCCTAAATGAGCCACCCAAGTGGGCTTGGATCACTTAGATTTATCTCCAGGAAATATGTTAGGAATTTAAGGATGTAATCCATTTGATCCAACCAGGACCAAAAAAAACCAAAGAGAAAAATATCCAAACTTTAGGGTTTACTGTAATTTCAAGAAACATGAGTTGAGAAATGTGAGAGATGTCACTAATCTAGTGGACAGTATAGACTATGATACAGATTAGGAAGGACACAAATCCAGATATCTCTCGTCACACCGGGACAATACCTGGCAGCAGCCGAAACACATCCTTCTGCTCTGGCTTCCTTGAATTCTTCTAAGTACCTCAGTTGGCCGCAAACTTCTTTGTCTGTTACTTCATACTCTCTGCTGTTTCTTTTCCACTGATAGGAATGTTATAACCTCCTGTAAGGTCTAGCACAGGTTATGTCACCTCTCAGAATCCTTCTGGGTAGAGTGAGGAACTTCTTCCCTTGAATTCCCACATATTCTGACATCTCTTCCCCTATGCCATACTGTAACAAATCCATCACTCTGGCTCTTCCCACCAGGTGCTGACCTCAAGGACATGAGAGCTAGAAGTCCTGTGTCCATAGCTGGTTCTGCCACCTGCAATGCTTTTGACCTTGCAAACTTAAGCTCTCCTCATGGAGTCTAAGTGTCTCCATCTATAAAATCTGGCTGTTGTGAGCACTAAATCACTTAATCTACTACAGGGTTAAGAGTGAACCTGGCATAGTGACTTCCATTTCTGAGTTGACTGTTAATATTATTTTATCCTGAACCTCCAGCACAGTGGCAGGCTCATGATCAAAAAACCAAAACAAACAAACAAAAAACTGCTGAATGAAATAGAAAAGTACATTCTCACCATGGGAAACAGGAAGGACAAAGGCTGTCACAGAAGGAAAGGCAGCTGCCATTACCTGAGCATTTGCCTCCAGAGATTTGCCTCCGATGCTCCCTTCTTGTGGTTATGAGCGGGCATTGAGGGAACATTTGTGAGTCGTCAGTGCTTCATTTCCACACAGCAACTAGATTCATGCCTCAATTTTATTATGGGAGGGAACAGATTTTTCCTAGAATGGTTTAAATTGCCCTGGAGAAGCTGCCAAAAGTATTTGATTTGAGTCTTTGATTTTTGTTTTTTTTTTTTGACTGTTTTGTTTTTTTTTTGGTTTTGGTTTTTCTCCGGTACCAGGAACTAAACTCACGACCTTGCGCTTGCCAGGCAGGCGCTTTGCCGCTGAGCTAAATCCCCAGCCCCTGATTTGAGTCTTTGAGAAGGAATGGAATAACCCAATGGAGGACAATAGATAGGAAAGCAGAAGAGACCTATGGAGTTTGAAAAAAAAATGTAAGATTGAGAAAAGGAAAAAGCTTTCAAATTGGATGATGAAATAGAAACTTGAGAGATAGGAAGAGTACAGAAAATCAGCTGTAACCAAAGGTCAGCAAGTGGTTAAAATAGCAGAACAGTGTGCTGTCTTCCGCAGCACATACACCAAAACAGGAGAACATCACACAATGTGTCCAGGAAGCCAAGAGGGTAGAACATAAAGATCAGGCAGGGCAATTGAATTTACTGACTTTGACAAGGATAGCTTCATGCAGTGGTCTGGATGAAATCCCAACTACAACAGCTCAAGAATGAGAAGGGACTGGTGACATCATATATAAATGATTTAAAAAGAAATATCAATAAAGGAATAAAGCAGGTAGAAAGAATGGAAAAGGATGTGAAGAGGAGCTTTATTTTCTTTTTCAAAAATGAGAAATTTTAAACTATTTTTCCAAAATGTCACATATGACCACTTGAGAAAGTCATATTTATGTTTTGACAAAACAGAGGACACTGACATGGCCAAATCTTTGAGAAAAGATGCATGGAAGGAAACAATGTATAAAGGGCTTGACCATTGGCAAGAGGCATGGGATTAATTTTAACAGACAGGTGAAAACAGCAAGCAGCTGAGGAAGTGGATTTTTATTCTTATTATGAGGAAAAGAAGCTGCTATGGATATGAGCCAGTGTCTCAAAGAAGTAGAACAGCCTAGAATGGTCAGCAGGTCTTAGGAGAAAACAGGATGCATGGATGAGTTGCTCATAAGTATAAAAATAAATTTATTATATAATTATATAATAACTAACAGATGAGGTGGGCTCATTGATGAACCACAAAAGGACCAAAGCTCATTATCTGATTTGAGAGGTTTTCTTTCAGCAACATTTGCCCCTTGAACATGGACATAGAGAAATTTCACACCTGGGTACAAGGAGCAATGGGAATTGTGTTTCCATAGAACTGCAAAGAGATGATTGATCTGTATTTCAAAGATATGGTTATACCTGTAGACCAAAGAGTGAAGGTGATCTTTATAAAAAGTGAACATATAGAAGGAGAGGTTTTTGTTTAATGTGAGATATAGTAGTGGGAACAGATTGGAAATCTCTCTAAATCTCCTGTAAGAATGGATTGGCCATATGGCAAATATTTAGAATTAAGGAATTTGACTTTTTAGGAGAAGGAAGTGGGGAAAATGGAGATGAGGAATTTTCTGAGGGAGCAGAGGAGGATTAAAGGGACAGAACATTGGTGGGAGACAAAGATGAAATGCCACATCATGTAGCAGTAAGACAGTATATATAAGAAGAGAGTCTCATCATTAACACACAATTTTTAATGCCTTCATCACATACAAATCCATGGCAATCATGTCTTTACGTGGACAAGTATAGGTCACTAGCATTCCTTTGTAATGGGTATAGAATATCTAATCAACATATTAAATGAATCAGCTATTGTATAGTTGGCTTGATTGCATATTGTTGAGTTATGGCTAGAGTTATAAGATCCTTCCATGTGCATTCATACTGGAAGAAAATCTTCTATGGTATTCTGGATGTGTAGGTGTTTCCTCAGGGATCCTCAGATTATTCCATTGTATCACGATGGGAGCTGCTGCAAGCAAGGTCTATGTGCATAAGATATCAGACCCTTCAGGAGAGCCTTCTGTTCCAAGATTATGTGGCTAGTGAGAAAAGATGGGTTGGCCTTCTGTAGTTAGCAATTCTAACCAAATTATATAATATGACATCATTATAGAAGCTGAGGAATAGCTAGTTTTATTTTTTAAGGCTAATTTTTATTCCCAAGACAATTCCACTTGAAACCTGCTGTGGAATCAAGCAGCTCATCTACTTCTTAATTTTAATTCACCTTCATTTGAAAACCAAATTGCACGCTTTAGGAAGCACAGCATTTTGATGCCTTTGCTTGGTGTAAGCCCATTCTTCTAGTGCGCTACATAAAAATGTGCTCACATCAAACAGCTGATCCCAGACCCCAAGAAGATGCAGTCCATGTTGCTATTTGAGGCAATTAAGTCTGTGGATTTGCATTAAATTGAAATATCATAACTGCTTTATGAGCTGTTGCTTTTTTTAGAAGTCTAATTAAATTTTATAGAAAACAAACAGAAAATATCTATGGCAGGTGCACATGAACTTAAATAGTATGAGGTAATGGGGGGGAGAAGATGTACCATATCTAAATATAAGAACTGAACAATTGTATAAGAAACTTTTACTTTAATTAGCTAATGAGAAACTTTATTTTAAGTACCTACTCTCCACCCCCACCCATTCAGACTTCCTTGAGTCATTCTCTGAGATATTCCTAGCACCAGCTCTCACATATATAACAAATATGCTCCCATGGACTCTTTCACATTCAGCTATTGAGGCGGTTCTATTCCAAACATTACAGACTGCATATTTTTCTCCTGACCTCATCAAAAATACTTAAATAACAGGCAACTGCAGAATTCAGGATTGAAACATTTTCTGCCACAAAGCCTTCTCTTATAAAGAAGTTAGTAGCTGTTCAGGGACACAAAATAATCCCTGGTGCATGGGATAGTTAAAAAGTACTGCAGAAGTTACTGAGATGAGAACAGAAAAGAGACAAGTGTGTGTGTGTGTGTGTGTGTGTGTGTGTGCATCCACCTTACTAGAAAATGCAAAGTGATACTAGAAGGGCTGTCTTAGGAGTATCTACCTCCTTAATTTTTTCTTTAGAAAAAATGATACAACTCTGTAGGAAATATAATAATTAAACGTGCTTACAGCTCCATTTGTCTTCATTTTAGGAAAATTTCTGATTTGATCTTTAGAATTGCACTTCACCATGCACTATTATGTACTAAAAAACTGAATATACTTCCCCTCCTAAAACTCAGCTATATGTGAAGGATATGTACAGATATAGATAGATGATATAGATATAGATAGATATACATATACATATACATATACATATGCAGATATAGATAGATATAAAGCCACCTGCCTCTACTTGGAAACAGATATGCAGATTCACATTCTGCATGTGCGTCTGGGCCCTCAAGTAGGGGTACAATGTCAACTTACCCTCTTTACTGTAATGATCACACTCTGGAAAGAACAACACTGCTCCAAAACCATTGGGCCCAAGTCCAAGCTTGGGATTTGTTCTTTATGAAGCACACATAGTAGCTCATGTTTGTCTGTGATTTCATTTTCTGCAGCTAAAGTTACCTAAATTTAAAATATATAAATAAACAATTCATAATTTTTAAACTGTATTCAATTCTTATTTTTTATGCCACTTATTAACATGATGAAATCTCACACAGTGTGGCTCCCTCTTGTGCAAGATGCGAATCACTATAATCTCCAGTGTTTCCACATTGTATATGCTACCCACCTGTCAGTCAGGAGCCATCATGGTTATGACAGTGATGGTCAGTGCTTATGTCCATATGTTATGCAGTATCTTAGTGCTTCAAGACTTTTGCTGTGCTACTTACCTCACATTATCATTGTGTATGTGTGGTAGTATCTCACAGTATCAAAAGAAGAGTGAGTACAGTATGAGATGGAAAGAGAGAGAGAAAAAGAGAGAACATTCACATAACTGTCACTATAGTATACTTTGTTATATTTTATTATTATTTATTATTTTAGCCTCTTTTGTGCCTAATTTAAAAATTAAACTTTATCATAGGTATTTTTATACATATAGTAAAAATATAAGGTAAATAGGGTTTCACACATTCACTGCATGATCTATTGCACAAAATTTTAACTAGTTGTTCACCTTCTCTGAGTCTCCATTTTACCAATAAAATGGAAAGAAAAATGGATTTAATAATTCATACTAGTGTTTCACAAAAGAGATAAAAATAAAAAAACTTGATTGGTACATTGGTGTCACTATGAATGCCCCAAATTGTTCAAACAGAATGGCAGCCCTGGTATTTACTGCAGGTTTGTCATTCTGAGCTGGGGGAATACTGACACAGTACTTAAATGTTCTGTACCTCAGCTTTCTTATTTATGAAAGACCATTTTGAGGACTTTTGACAGTATTGCATAGGATATTATGTAAAGCACTCAAAATAGTCATCATTCAATACATGAAAATCGATATCTATTTAATCAAAAGTATTACCCTCAAATATAGGATAATTAGAGTCCTCAGAAAGTTAATAAGTGCAGTGGATCTAAACTCATCAATTGAGTTTAGACTCATGACTTCATAATGCCATTTTTAAAAAAATGGTCATCTTGGATGAAAGGAAAATATCATTATCTCGAAGACTGATAAAGAAACATAAATGATTAAGCTTTTACTTTATCTTCCTGTATAAACTGTACCCTTGTGTATCTAAGTAGAGATAAGGACAAATGCATCATTGCAGAAGTCCTTAATATGTAAAGAAACATGGAAATTGAATTTCACTACTTTCAATCCTTATTAACCTTGGGGGCAGTGGGTCAAGCATCAATAGCTGCTAACATCATTAAAATGAATGAAACCAGACTTTGGGTGCTTCTTGAGGTCCTTAAAACTTGCTAAAGGAAGAAAGGCTGAGCCTAATTCAGAATCTGCAGTTAAAAGTTCAAGCTGTGGGAAAGTGTACCATTCACATGGGCCCAGATCCTCAACAAGTAAATGTTACTTTATAAAAGAAGGAAAAGGGGGAATGAGATAAAACACTATCAATTTAGAGTCAAAAGATAAAACCAAGTAGAAAAAAAAAAAAAAAAAAAAACCAACAGGCATCAGATATGGGGCCAAATCCTTGAAATCTCAGCTACACAGGAGGATTACAAATTATAAGGCCAACCTGGGCAACTTAGCAAGACCCTGTGTCAAAATGAAATTTTTAAATTGATCCAGGGACGTGGTTCAGTGGTAGATTGTTTGCCTACAGTGTACAAGGCCATGGGTTCAAACCCCAGTACCGTGGGGGAAGGAAGGAAGGAAGGAAGGAAGGAAGGAAGGTAGGAAGGCAGGCAGGCAGGCAGGCAGGCAGGCCTGATAAGCTGTAATATCTGAGGTTTAAACTTAGATGATAAAAATAAGAGTATCAAGGAAGAAAGTACTTTGAAAGTTGACTTGGTTTCTGAGGGAAGAGGCAGTTTGTTTGGTGAAACACATGGACAGGGACCCTGGGATGCTGCCCAAGTTCCTTGTGAATGTGGGTGCAGAGCTGTTTGACTTAAATTTAAATGGTTCACTGAGCAATGAATTTGTTTCATGTGCCATCATGTGCTTTTTGTTTTAATAAATTACAGCTTTATTTTTCAGTACAGGTGATCAAACCCAGAACCTGTGCACCGAGCTACACTTCAACCTTTCTTTGTTCTTTCTTTCTTTTCCTTCCTTCCTTCCTTCCT
>NW_004955510.1:2145210-2188961 GCF_000276665.1 Chinchilla lanigera | reverse complement strand
CAAAAAAATCCCAAGAATACTTAGGAACAATATGCACTGATGAAGAAGGTAAGAGATAGTGTCTGTCTGCATATTCTGGGGTTAATAATTTTTTTCTGCACTTACTAGAAAAAGCTAATATGTTTTTCTAAACTAAGTAGCAAGTGCATGTCTGAAAATGCTGTAAAAATGAAAATGTATTTTTGTATAGCACCTGATTTGAAGGTCGTGGGCAATCACAAAGTCAATGTAAAATCCTTTATAGCATGTTGGTTTTTTTTTTTTTCAAGACAGCAAAGAAAGACTCTGGTTTTTAACTAGCAATGGCCCCTGATAAATCCATGAGCCCTTTATTGAAGGTCATCCTCTGACAGTGGAGACTGTGGAAGACACAACATGAAAACATGCACAGGTAAGGGACAACAGCTTCAATATTTCTGGATTAGTGCCTCTTCAGGTGGAACAGTAACTGTGAGGTCGCTACCTAATTTTGTTTGCAAATCACTCTCATGATCAGGATCCAGAGGCATGTCCTATCATAAGATGCTTAGACCAAACTCTCCCTCCATGTTCACCACCTGGACCACCTTGACCTAGCATGACATGCAGATCTAACTGTACATCTGTTACAGTCCCCTGGTAGAAAAGAACTTATCTTCTTATCAATTTTTACTTTTTAGATTTTAAGACTGTTGCCAGTGTATTGTAGGTGGGGCGTTTGCCTAGCATGTAGTAGGCTCTAGTGGATAGACCTTGGGAGATCCCCATGTGTTTAGTCATCCTCTTTCAAATCTTTCTTCTCAAGTTTAAATCTGCATCTCCACATGAGGAGTAGTTGCTAAAGACTCACTTTTTACATAGCTGTGTACTGTTGTCCTGGCCTGGGGCTGTTTTCTCCTCAGATAGCTATATCTGGAGACAGTGCTGTTGCCATAACTGGTTGAAATGGTAAGAGGTGCTATAGGAAGAGCAGAGATGTTTGAACCCTCCTACAGTGCATAAGCTAGTGCCCCTGTACCAGACACGACAAAGAATGACCCAGCGCACAATGCCCATAGCCTCTCATATGTCAGTCCCTGTTATAAGGAAATATAGAATTAGTGTGAAAGCAATCATAAAACCTGTCATTTATGTAAACAAAAGGGAGAGAAAGAGGGGGAGAAGGAGAAAAAGAAACAGTTAAATCCAGCCCATCAAGGTCAAGAAGACTGAGGTATTATCTTTCCTTGCTCTGGACACCATCACGCATGGGATGGAACAGTGATTCACCTCACAAGGTGGTAGAGTAGCAACAGAGACTGCTCCCAACCCCCAGGGAAGCGAGGTGAAACTTGAGAAACTTTTCAGGTAAAAATATCTTTTCTCTTTACAGCGATGGCCTCTCCCATACTTTGCAGTTTGCTTTTCATTTGTCAAACGTAACTTGGAAAGTGAAGTTATAAAACAAGAATATTTAAAGAATTTTAAAGTGAGCCCAGAATAATGCATCCTGCAGGGTAAGGAATAAAACATAACCCAACTCCAAGAAGCCCATCACCATTGCGTTTGTACCCCAAGACGCCCACTCTTCCCAAATAGAGCACCGTTTGTACTCTTAGGATTCTCACCCCGTCTTTTTATTATAGCTGACCACTCATGCATAGCTTTCTTACGAATGCTGACTTTGAGTCTTTACATTAATGGAAAGTACATCCCAAGTATTATTTTGCATCTTTCTTCATTCATTCCAGTTTGGTGGTGTGAGTCATCTGCGGTGACACCTGAAAATGTTGCCTGATCACTTCACTGGTACACAGTTCCACTATAGGAATACACTGCAGGATATTTGTCCATGCTAGTGTTGGTAGACATTCTGGATGCTTCCAGTACCTCTTATGAAGATCGTTGCTATAAAACGTCCCTGAATCTGTGATCTGATGGAAAATATTTATCTGGATATGAGATAGGTGGTTCCAGGTCATGTATATGTTATAATATTCTAGAAGATGTCAAATCTTTAAAGAACACGGCATCAAGTTATAGTACCATGTCTACTACATGATTAATATTTTTGAATGTTCCATGTATGCTTAAAAGTCATTCATATGTTTCAATTGTTACTATGGCATCTTAGTGTTTAAATCCTTTATACCTCTACTGATCTTGTGTGTTTTTGTCCCTAAAATTGTGAAGGAAGTCTGTTTAAACATTCCCTGATAGACATGCACTTGTTTCTTCTTAACAAGTTTTACTTTTTAGATTGTAGATTTGAAGACTGCCTCCAGTGTGCCGCAGGTGCACCTCCCCGGGGAAGCCCTTGCCTAGAAGGTAGCAGCCGCAGTGCGTACACAGGACTGTGGGCAGGGACAGACGCAGTTAGGATTGGTAGATACAAACTTCTACGACTCTGATGCGCTCTCTTGATCACCCGTAGTGTTCTATGTCTAAAAGGTGGCATTCTTTAACGACACTGGTACCTAAACACTTTTATTTTGATTAGTATTAGTATGGTGTTGATTACTATTAGTTTAGTGCTTCACTTGAAACCAACAAATACATCTCAAAAACAGAATATCTGAATGACTTTCTTAGTAGAGCATTAGTAAAATTACATTTAATTTCAATATAGATGTGTTTGAGTTTTTCTCCTATCTTATTCCACAGCTTTAAACCTGTACTTTTAATTTTAATGTCTCATTTATACTATTTCTCTTACCTACTTAATTTTCCAGTTAAATTGATTGATATTTCATTGAGTATTAAAATAAATTTTGTGTATATTTAAGATATACAATATAATGTTAATATCACTCATATTTTTTACCTATGAATTCTGAAAGTATTTTCCCTATTGGTTTTCTTTAGTGATTATAGCAAATTATATCAAACCATAAGATAAAGCAATACCTGAATGACTTCTAGAAATGCAAGGAAATTAGAACATCTGAGTGCTATTCATGCTTCTCTGATTTATGTCTTAAATTGTATCCTCCTAAGCAAATAAATGCATTTCACAGTTTTTACTTTTCCTCTGCAATTTTATTTCTAGGTAATTTTCTTGACATTTTTTCCTGACCTATGTACCATGCTGCTTAATCCATCCATTTAATTCTTCTGCAGTTACTGTAGTTTTCATTTCTGCAAAAATTACTTTTTGAGTTTTTAAATGTTTGTACCACTGTTTATAGTTTTCTATCTCTGGAGTATATTTCCAACTTACTTTTCTGTGGTACTGGGGAGAGAACCCAGACATGGTCTACGCAGTCCTATATATTCAGCCTTTTTGATTTTTAAATTTGGACTGATTTATGGTCTTTTCTGATAATTCCCATAGGCAAAGTTTTATAGTTCTTATCTTGCTGCCTGCTTTTTCTTGTTTGTCATTTAAGAAACATCATTTTCTGTGGGCTTGATTGTACTCGATACATTTGGTTACATTTGAATGATGCTTTTTATCCTAGAAAAAAACCTGCTGCAATAATTTAGGGCTTACCATAAGCACAGAATTCTGCATGTTTTGATGCAGTAGAAGTCCTGGAAATCTGCTAGACTATTTTAATAAATTCATAGGTCTTTATTATAACTGATGTCATCTAAGTTTGACATTAGTGAGAAACCTTATTTCTTTTAATCATTTTCAAGTCTTATTACTTAGGATACCAACTGAATCTCAGGGAGATTTGATGTTATACTCTCCAATTTGGTTCTGTCTTAACATTATACTTCTCATAGATTTTAGGCAGTTAGTATAAAAGTTCAAATTTGGACAGATGGGCAAATTCTTCCATGAAAAAAGCATCATCGCTATTCTCACTTTTGTAGGTATCCTTCTCACATCAATTTAAAAATGATTACCTCTTACCAGCACTTTTAGGTTTGTTAAGCTTTTTAGGAACTTTCAAGCCAGATTTCCTTGCTGTCAATCTGAATAACGCACTACCTTCAATATAAGTATAATTTCAATATTATAATGTCCTGCTCATCTTAAGAATAAGGTGGGAGACATTGCTTTGCACCATTCATTGTTTTCTTCTAAAATTATTAGTAAGCATCTTATATGTGTAAGCTCAGAACAAGAGATAGGAGCAGAAATAAAATTGCCAGTGAAAATACTGTGAAACCAGGATCTATAGAAATGTGTAGAGAGGGGCTTGAATAAATCACAATATATGTCTATTAAGGAACAAATTACTTCCAGTCAGGGTTAACAGAAATTTTATGGAAACAGAGTATTTGTAAAATATGTAGGATTTGAATTAAAATTTTCTATATTAAAAGGCATGCATTTTGAAGACTTTTTTCAGATTTTTAGACCAAATTACTACTGATGTGAATTTAAATATTTCCACTCTATGACTGTATTTGTAATTTAGGATTGATAATATCTGTAAAGAAGGTAAGATTAAAACTAAAACATGATGATTAAATTTGTAATGTAATGCCTAGACTCTTGCTAGATGCTTAATATAATTACTAAATTATTTCATTGTGTATATGTGTGAGTATTATTCTGTATCATGGTGAATTATTTTGAGGGAAGGGACTTAAAATTGTTTTGAGTAAGGAGAAGTATTAAGAGAGTAATTTTTTGGCCTTTAAAATGTATCTCATATAATGGTAGATATTTTTACATAAGTTTCCTATGAATAGTTCCTGTCATTCTATACTTTTCTCATTCAAGTGTGTATACACACTATCTTTAAAGAAAGCAAAGGCAATATTGATACTTTTGTTTTAATCATTCTTAAATTGCTATTAGTGGTTGGTTGGTTGTCGTTGGAAGTCAAACACATGAGATACGTATTCTAAGGGGTCTTGAGTTACTAATTACAAAAGTTCCTCTTCTTTCAGTTTCTTTGGTAAGAGTTTATGTGTAACACATTGACAAAGGAAATGTTGTACAGTTACTGAGAATACCACGTGTAATCCACTTCACTAGGAAAGCCCTACCTTGCATTTCAGCACAAACTTTTGATGGAGAACAAGATCTCCACAGTCAGTACATTTTTTGATAGAGGATTCAAACTCTCAGCTCCAGATAAAGGGTGAAAGTTGCATGAGCAAGGAGGACCCATAGATATCACAATAGTAGACTTATTTAAAAACTGACTCTGTTGAGAACAATGAATAGAAGACAGGCAAAATGCTTCTTAAGGAAAGAACTGTTGATTTCTTTGGAAAATACAAGGCATTTGGATTATGTAAAGCTGGTGCCCTTTAGTATAGAATTAAGTAAACACAATTCAATAAACAAAACACATACCCCTACCAAGAAAGGGAGAATGTTTTTGAAAGTCACAGACTTAACATTAGTTCATTTAAATACATCATAACTCTGTAAAATAAAAGACAAATAATTCAACTAAAAGAGAGCAGGTGACTGAATAAAGGGTTCTTCAAAACAAACATATCTAAATAGCCAATAAATACTTGAAAAAAATGCTAACCATCATTAGCTGTCAGAGAAGTACAAACCAAGCCATAATCTAAAGGAACAATAATAACTATTAGAAAATACAGGGGGAAATTGGAACTCTCATATACCACTGGTGAGAAAGCTAACAATGCAGCCATCTGAAATAGAGCCTTGTACTTCCCCAAATGCTAAATATAAAGTTACTACTTGATTCAGCAATGCCACTCCTACATATATACCTGTATGTCCATATAAATCCTTACACAAGAATGCTCATAAAGGCATTATTCATAGTAGCCAAAATGTGAAAATAACTCAAATGTCCATCAAATGATAAACTGATAAATACAGCATAGTATTTCACATACATAATGCAATATTATTCTCTGAAAAAGTATTGATGTAAGCTGAAACATAAATGAAACTTGAAAGTATTATGCTAAGAGAAAGAATACTTATGTCACAAAGGTGCACAGTTTTTGTGATTCCATTTATTCAAAAAGTGTAAAAGGCAAATCTATACAGAAAAAAACCACATGAAAGGTAGTGCTTTGCTAGGTCTGGAGGTGATGAAGAGGGGAATTGAAAGGTACTGGCCTAGGGCTGCAAGGCTCTTTCTGGAATGATGAAAATGATCTAAAATTTGCTATAGTGATGGATGGGCTACTCTACGAATACACTGAAAACTATTAAAGTCTAAATTGGGGATGTTGTAATATGTGACTTATATCTCAACAAGGCTATATAAATGCAGGGTACTCCATTGAATTTAATTTTCAGATAAACAATATAGTTCCTAGACTTCATGTAAGTATATTCCATACTCCAGTCTTATATTAAAATTACTTGTTTTCTCAAATATGAAATTCAAATTTACAAGGAGTCTTATATTTTAAGTGGCAACTCCATGGGGAATAGATAAGAGAGATTTGGACACAGAAAACTAGAAGGCTCACATGAGCAAGTCAAAAAAATTTTAGAGCTCATACATTGACACTAATGGGTCAGAATCTGGAAAAGAAGATGGAAATGTTATAGGCAGCTGAGTTAGAGAGAAATATTATAGGCAGTCAGACAGGGCTAGGCCTTTAAAGGAGCCAACATGGAAGACAAGATACCTTGCAAATGGAGATGTATTTGCTGTGGGCCAGACCTCAAGACAAAAGACTACACAAATGCACCCACATACCTCCCTAGGTATGGACATCAGGGATTGATATTCTGAATAGGTAGCAGTCACCTTGAAAAAGCCAGAAAGAGTAACTAGCCCAACTCCTTACAGGAAAAGCCCCTGTTCTGTATTCATACCTGCTTGCTGCTTGACTCGTTTCCCCATTTGATCCCAATTTAATCACTTTTACCTGAACAATTATGCTTGTAATCTTATTGGCTGACCATAGTTCTGTCCCACCTCATGGCCACCTTGTAATTTCCCATTTTCCCCCTATCTTGGGCCCTCCTCATGTGGTGGTTTTGTTCTATAAAATCCCTGGGAAGGGCAAGGTCCTTGGCAACCCACTTGGGCCCCCGTCTGTCCCTCTCTTGGACAGAAGTTTTCTTTCTCTCAATAAATATATTCTGCTCTTAACCTCCATTGTTCCTAAAATTCATTCTTCGATTTTAGAGACTACCAACTCATCCCAGATATCATTCAGGCTGGCCATTTCTATTTTCCTGTATCAGGAGGAACTGATTAAGAGAAGAGGAAGCTTGTATTATTTAATAGTAATCTGAATAAATTTAAAATTTTCCAGAGTCTGGCAAAGGATACATTCTGGCTATAGGAATTCCTCCTCCTGTTCCTCCTCCTTCTACCTGTATCACCCAGCACAACCCTATGATAAAGTGTCACAGTGTGGTGTGTGGAGGGAAGAACAAGATGGCCTCAGAGACTTTGGCTGAGGAAGACAGTCAGTCCCGAAGGTCTGAAGCAGAGCACAGAGCCACTAGGCAGTGGTAAGCTATGCAGAAAGCACCACTAGAAGCTGCCTGAGATGAGAGACAGGAGCTTTAAAAATCTCATCCTTTCACCCCCAGAAAAATTACATATAAATAAATAAGTCCTGGATAGTTTTGTGGAGGAAGGACTATTAAGACTGGATTAGGAACTCTTATTTATCAGAAGAGCAGCTCCTATCATCTTACTGGATAAAAATAACCTGGGAAGACTAGACGATTCAGACCCATTTGAATGTAATGTTGAAAAGGCATTTTAATGGCATTAATGGATTAACTGTTACTGAAGCTTCCCATAATAGATGTCGACAGAAAATTATTTTATATACTCAAATGACATTTACTGAGCTCCTACTAGATGCAAGTTGCAGGACAGGCCTTGGGAAATTTGTAAGTAAATTAGACAGTCAATCTTCTCAAGGTTCCTAGAGACTACTTCAGAACACAGAACATAACAAATAATCCCATAGCACAGTGCAAATAATATAACATAGAATGTATCATCTTGTATTTACTTTAACTGCTGCTATTTTAGTTTAAGCTCTGCTTTCCTCCCCAAATTTCCATTACTTCTTATAGGTCTTTCTCCTAGTCAACCTTCAAAATGGTAGTGTCAGTTCTGGCTTATTTTCCCTTAAAATTGTTCATTGACTGTATATTGTGAATTGAATAAAGTTCAAATAATTCACTCTAGTTGCTGATTTTCCCAGGTTGATTCCCTCCTATCTCTTCAGGGTCAATTCTAGTCTTTCACTCTGATGGGCCTTAAACTCCAGCATGCATACTTCTTGCTATGTCAAAACAACAACAAAATTGTTTAAAATCACATATTTCTTCTGGGCAGGCAGAGTATGTTAAGCAAGGACTCTTGTTCTTTGAAGCATGCAGATGGGTAGGAATAAAGAAAAGAGGGTCCAGAGGAGCTGTCCCAAGACCGGTCCTGAGGACATGCACTGAAGAAGCTGTCTATGGGAGCATTTCCAGTAGAGGGAAGGTCAAGGGAATTTCAAGAACAGGAAGGTGGCGAACAAATGTGCTAGTGCTTACACTATCTCCTCTATTTTATAATCTCTGGATTGCTAAACTTTCAGGACAACATACTGCATTCAAATGGCTTTCAAGATTGAACGGGGGATGTGGAAATTGAGGAGGTGATAGTTTTCTTTCTCAGTCAATGTGATAAAGAGCACCCCGCAGGCTGGCTACACAATTCAAATTTCAAATAAATGAAATTTTGGAAACAGAAGTGACCATGAAACTATACGTCCTCATAAGAGTCACAGAACACCTGGGTGGGTATTTGAAAACCAAAGAGTACGGGATGAGGAGTATGAGACTATTTTATCAGGTCTCCAGGGCAGAGAAACCTGATGCACAAACTATACTCGCTGTCCCCATAGTTTGTCAGGGGCTCAAGTTCACTCAGAATTGTCTAGCAGGCTTCCTATGAAAGTCGCTGAGATCACATTGTGGCTGCACATGCTGGCGCCAACATCTGGGAAAATGCAACAGGATTACAGGCATCCATAGGCGAGCACACATAATATCATTTCTCCTCGACCGCTATTGAGCTGGCCTCATCATCAAATCTCTTGGTGTTACAGGAGGCATTCATTTCTGAACTGTTCAGGCTTGTGTGTGGAGTTTTAGTATCAGGTGTCATCTGTTATAACTCACAATGGGAGTTTTTGAACGTGAGCTTGCTGATAAAAACCAAGAATCAATCCAGCAGATGGGAAATTGCCCGTTCAGACTCCCCTCCTCTCCGCCTCTCTCTGCAGACATTAACAGCCCTGTCACCGCTGCCCTTCAGAATAAAACCTCAACTAGTGTTAATTTGAGCTGCATAAACTTCTCCACGATCATAAGAAAAGCGCGGTCCTAATCAGGAAAAACCAACTTTTGTGGGCAAGGTCAAACCCTTTTTTAAGAGGAAAAGGTAACTTCTCATATTTATCATTGCAAACACTCACAAGTGACTAACATGCATTTAGAGGGTAACATGTCTTCCTAATGGAAAAGCTATTGTCCAGTTTGTGATTTTCTCGTCATTAATCACCGGATTGAAAGTTGCATAAATGGCAAGGACTTTGCCTCCTCTGGTAATTGATTTGGCCACATCAGCCCATGATATATGGTAGACAGGCAAGTGGCTGATTAAGCAAAGGATGTTATCTTTTCTTTTACTCCACTGGTCATTTTCATTCCCACAAGTGAGGTCCTGAGACTTAAAAGAACATGACCACATAATCAACAAATATTCTTCAAAAATATACTGGCAGATATTTCTTGTTTCCTACATCACAGGTACATTTTTAGATGTATGATCTCATTTTATACACATAATTTTTACAGGCTCTAGAATTTAAGATGTGTCCTAAGTCACAGGAAACTGAAGAAGTGGCATATGAATCTATGTCTTTCTCACCCCAGAGAAAGAACACTGTCCAAAGTTTCCATATATATATATATCCCATGTGACAGTGGCCCTAGCTCACGAGACGAAAGTCACCAAGGCATACATTTCTGCTTACTGTCATTTTATCTTTTCATTGCCATGTATGAAATTTATATGCAGCCTTATGCAGACACAGATTATTGACTATGACCTAAACCTGTACAAAAGGAGTCTTGGAATACCTGCCTTGAATATCCTTTCCTACAAACCCCATGACAGTTTAGCACTGTACAGAGAGTCCCCAACTTACAGTGGTTTCTTAAACTTACAAGTTTTCAATTTTATGATGGTGCAAAAGGAATGTGCATTGAGTGGAAACTATACTTCAAATTTTGAATCTTGACCTTTTCCCAGGATAGCTATTTCCAGTCTGATGTTCTCTTCCTTGGTTTTGGGCAGTGGCCGCAAACCACAGCTTCCATTCAGACACAGGCTCATAGGGGAAATGAGGTCACAGTGCAGTGCACATGGACCCGGCAGTGACATTCACTTGGCAAAGTGTATTAAGTGCACTTTTAACTTATGAGGTTGCAATGTATGGAGAGTTTATTGGGGCTTAGCCCACCATAAATTAAAGAACCTCTGTGTTTGTTTCTAAGAAGCCCTGACCCATGCCTATACCCGCAGTCACACACATTGGAAAGGGGTGCCAATTAGTGATGTTTGAGAACTCATGCTCGAGTCCTGCTTAAGATTTCTTCTCAACATCTTGGAGACAGATTTGTGCTACTACGAAATTATAACTTCTTAGACTATATCCATTCTTGACTACCACAGCAGTTTTCATTTAGGATCACTGGATATTTAAGTAAAGAAACATACTTTGGAAAGTGTTCAAAGTGAATACTTACATTCAGTAAATCAAATGAATAATCATAATTACTTTCCTTAAATGATAGAGGAAACTGCCAAACTTACTTAACACGCACACTTTTCCTCCTTCTTCTACATTTCATCCTCAGTAATGACTCCAACAAAAATATTCCAATGCAAAGAAAGACAGAGTGTGTGTAGAAGCTGTTAGAATCTCATTAGGCCAGATGGTATCTATAAATGGAAGAAATTTCCACAGAGACCTAAGAAGAATAACTGGACAAAATCACTCCAATGTTCTTCTAGAAGAATCTGGCAGAGAGAAAGAGTGTAACGATTCTGGGATGAAACCACAGATTTTTCACCCAAATCAATTTGTCTGAAATTCATTTGTACAGTGAGCATTCTGGATATTGTCAAATTTTCAAAGAATGTAAAAATTCATTAAAAAATAAAGAGACCAAGAAAAGTATAGCTTAATATACGCTTTCTTAAATTTTTGTATTCTCAATTATATTTTTGCCTCTTTGTAAAACTAGGTTTCAGTAATGGAGAGCTAATTTTTAGCATTAAAGTAGTTGCGTTTCTTACATATTTCCTTTTAGATAACATTGACCTCTTGGTCACCCTTGCAAAAGCACTTGAAAATAAATTTATTCTATGATTACTCAAAAAAATGCTGAAAATAGAAAATGAGACTTGGAAAAAGCTACGTCATTTCTCAGCCAACAAAAGAATCATTTTCATCCAAATGTAATTAAATTTGATGAAGAAAAGGTGAAAGTGTTGATTAAAACTTTTTTCATCAAGGACTATGAATATTACAAAAAGTGTTGTTATGGGTTACTTTACTTTTGTCATCTTTGTTTTGTAACCTATACTGAGGTTCTAATTTTTCATTCAGTTGGATCTACCAAGAGCCTCACCATGTATTCTTTGTGTGTGTGAATAAACAGTACAAGATGTTTCCAAAATGCTTCCCTCATGGTAGACTGGTTTCCTTTCCTACAGCCTCCTCTCCATCCCCTTTTGCTTCATTTGTCCTTAAAGTCTGGTCCTGAGGCTCACACCAGGAAGAAATAAAGATGGAAAAGCCAGAGGTCTGCCTGTTCTGGCCTAAGTCTACTGTGGTAAATCCTCCAGAGATGGGAATGGAAGTAAAAGAAAATTAAAGATGTTTTTGCTCTGAATTTTGTGAAGAGGTAACAAAGGGACTGAGAGTGTCATAAACAGAACATTTTACTTCCTGCCTTTCTCTTTATTCTGCCTCTACCAACTTGAAATACACACACACATACACACATACACACTCACACACATACACCATACTCAAAACAACTGGCATCTGCTAAGCAAATTGGACCCCAGTTCATGGTCATGCAAGAGTCCTGGAGGCCTCTGACTGTGAATGACCATTTATGTTCTCAGGCAGTGGTTCCTGACCAGGCACTTATGGCTTAGGTACCTTATCCCCTGGTGGGCCACCTGAGTCTGTTTGTCACCAGCCCTGAACCTATGTGCTTTCTTTTTTTTTTTTTTTTTAATTTATTCTAAAAATAAAAGA
The DNA here is from genome assembly GCF_000276665.1 of Chinchilla lanigera. Lineage (NCBI taxonomy): Eukaryota > Metazoa > Chordata > Mammalia > Rodentia > Chinchillidae > Chinchilla > Chinchilla lanigera. The sequence goes on along the minus strand of NW_004955510.1, from coordinate 2,176,796 downwards.
AGGAAAACATTAACAAACAGGCATTTATTTATAAAATAGCATAAGAACAATACAAGCAATACAGAGTTACAGACAAAGTGGTAAGAAATTTACAACGGTTGTTGTATTATGTATTGATATCTTCAAAGTGGTTTCTCAGGAAAACAAATAGAGATATGCAAGATTGATCAAATAAGTAATCATTAACTGTTCCTTTCAGTAAAGTGATAGAAGTCAGTAGTACGACTATGTTAGCTATCCTGTATATACATACATACATAATTTCCCTTTCTTTCTTTTCTCTCTTCCCTCACCCCAGTTGCTCTTTACTTCTGAGCATTTTCCTTTTGTTTCACAATGTCTGTCATACCTCCTACTTTTTATTCACTCTTTCAGGTCTATGTGCTTTCAGAGCCCAGTGCTGTGGCTTGTAGGCAGGCTTCAGCTTGTTTGGCTTTGAGATCCATCCCTTGGTCGGTGGAGCACACTGCTAAGTGTGTCTGTCTGGGTCATGGAGCAGCAGCCTTGAGGTCTAGCCTGGTCAGTCGTCCCTTCTGTGATTCTTGTTCTGCTCCACTCAAAAGTGAGGAGCTGGGTTCTGCCACACCCTTCCACCAGGGTGTCTCAGCCAGGAGCCCGCTGACCCTGGACTGAAACTGTGAACAAAAGTAACTTCTTCCCATTTTAAGTTGTGAGGTCAGGTGTTGTATCTCAGGGACAGAAAGTGACTAATACAACACACAGTGGAACAGTGTGACACAGTGGCAGTGAAGAAACGCATCTGTTGGCATCCCTATGAATGAATTTCAAACTAAACAATGTTGAAATAAAAAGACAAAGACATAAACAAATATGCATTTATTTAAATCAAAACTTGCTCAAACTATGAAATTAATTGTGCCATGTATGCAGATATGATGAAGGTAAGGAAAAAAACAGGGAAATATCTACCAAGTTTTGGGCTGGAAAGATTACAAGGGTATTCGAAAGCTCCAGCTCACCAGGAATGTCATTTTAAAGCAAGGTTTAAATATGTTACAGTTTTGTTATTTTCCTAAAACCATACGTATATGGTATATATATTTGGATGTTTTATACACTTTATAACAAGCTTAAATATTAAAAAAGAAAAAAACAGTGCACCTCAGGCTGACATATATCTCACCACCTAATTACTGTAATTTTTATTTATAGGAAGATCTTCAAGCAAATTATCCTTGAAGAGTATAGGCACACTAATCTAAGTGGTGTCCCTTTTCTGGTGTCAAAAATGAAACAAGAAATAATAACAACAATATAGTTTCGGGGGTCCCTTCCACCTGAAATGTGACTGTGGCTTGTATAAGTTCAAAGAGTGAACTCCTGGTGCAAAGCTGATGGACATCTTACTGTTTTCCTCCCAAGTGGAGTCTAATTAGAGAAAACTCTGTGTCTGATAGACTCTTCACAGGCCCCATTCGTCACACTCCTCTCCATTCTTTTTTGATTTGCTACAAGACAGAACAAGAACATCTGAGGCCACAAGAAGGGTTTGTTCTGTCCTTTCTTCCCAGTACTCTGGTGTTTATTAACAAAATCTCATTCCTTACTGCTTATTAGTAACTGTCCAATTTCCTCCACTTCTGAGCAGAAATAAAACTCTGTGCAGCTTGATCTTCTCCCCTTCTTACCACATCTGGCCAGGATTTCTTCAACCAGCCTGCGTCTTCCTCAGGTATCTTACTTGTATCTCCCAGTACAGTGACTAGCAAGGATGAGGAGTGATAGGGGAGAGAATGCTCAGGGGCAGCTTTTGATTATATTCGAGAACAGGAAGAGTAAATGATTGCTTACAGTTGTATACTGACGAGCAGGAACACGTCCCAAAGTGCACAATTCAGGTAACATGTACAGAAGTGTAAGAAAATAGGTCACTAATGTCAGGTGTTAAGGTAAGATACGTATGAGCCACCCCAGAGAACTGTATATGAATTAAACATATGGGGCTTTAGATTTTTACTCTCCGCAGCTTGTTCTTGTTTGGTGGCCTGTTTACTTTTTTTCTGCTAAAACATGTGAAACTGATATACATTGTCAAATGATCTGGGAGTCAGGAAATGCTTTCCATTGTGTTGAAAACTGTGGGTCAATCTTGATCTGCACATAAGCAGGTACCTAGTGTTTCACTGTGGTGACAGACTTAAGATTCTGCAACAGACAAATGGATAAGCAGTTCTGGAACAAAAGTTTTGGGCACCAGTTTAAAAAAGACACTAGCTTCTGCTTCCATTCTTTCACTCATGTAATCAATAACAATACATTTTGTGCATCCAGAGCAAGCTGGTCAAGGTGCCTCCCTTCACAGAGCCTCAAATCTAGCTCCATGTTACAATCTGCCTTCTCAGGACAAGCAGCGCTACAGCGGCAGAAGAGGAAGCTGCCTGGTGCAGTGGGAAGGTAAAGGCTATCTGGAGTTAAAGTCCAATGGACATTTACTGGATAAACTGGGTCCAGTAAACTCTTCTCTTTACCTATACCAGGGCTGATTGAAAACTACGGTAAACATTTAAATTTTTAACAAGTTAAAGACATATTGTTATTAATCCTCCTTAAAGTATTACGCCTCACTTCAAATACCGTTCTTGCCACTTTCTGAAGCAGCTCTGGAAGTCTTCTTTCATGAGTGTCTTTAAAAGGTGTGATTATAAAAACAGAATAAAACAAAACAAAACAAACAAAACAGCAACAACAACAAAACAAAACACGGTGAATGCTGCTGCCAAGGGCCAGCCGGCTTCCAATAGCAACTTCTGGCTCTTCCCCAAAGTCAAATGACCATGCAGGGTAAGCAACTCAAATCCATTTGGGATATTGAGGCAGCCACAACAGTGCAACGAAAGACACTCATGAAAGGACTTCTAGAAGTACTTCAGAAAGCAGCAAGAATAGGGTGAGCTCCAATCAAGAGGGAGTATTTTGAAGGGGATTAATGGCAATGTCTCTTTTATTGTGATAAAATTTTTAAAACTTTAAACACTCATTGTATTTTTGGATCACACCTTTTTATTTATTCTCTGAGCATTTTTGTGCTGTTCTGAATCCAGAAAGCTGGCTTCAGTGGGATGTAGTACCTAAGATTCTTTTTCCTCTGGCTTCTGTTTGTATATGACAAATGGGCAGTGTAGAAAAAGACAGAAAGAGCACAGGGTAGAAAGAATAAAGAGGGGATGAAAGACTTAATCTAGTTCCCCTTCCATCATTCTCCTATGATTCCCCTCTTAACCTTCCTGTCACCCCTAACCTTCTCATCACCCTTCCTCTCGCCCCTTCTGCCCTAAGATAGTTACATGTCTTTGTGGCTCCTTCAAATCTATCCATCCTACAAGAGGTCAGGTGGAGACATTGGAAGCCAGAGATCAACTCTGATGCCAACGTGGAGAGATCTGTGTGTCACTGAAGGTGATATAGCATGATGAGACCTAAAAGATGGGTTGGAATCCACCAGGCAAGAAAGGAACTGCTAGAGCAGCAGTCCTTGTTAAGCAGAGCAGGAAGGGCAGCACAGGAGAAAGAAAACACAAAGTGGGGCCAGGGAAGATGTCTCTTAAAGAAAATCCAAAGCTCAGTAGAAAACAGACAGGACCAAGTTCTCAGACTGTCAGGAAATGAGCTATGGAAGTACCCAGGGGCATCATCATGACTGGCCTCAGAGGTCAAGTAAAAGATTTCTATTTGTTGCACCTGCAAATACATGCAATAATTACACAACAGGGAATTCACCAGTCCAGTGGATATTTTAGCAATATACATCAGTGAAAATAATGGAAGTACCAGTTGTTCAGCTAACAGAATGGGGTCTTGGAATCTTTCCTACCCCTGGTGCCTCTTCTAAGCCATGGGCCTTACCCAGTTTAAGGATATTTTTGGCCGTGATGTATGCTATGGGCTAGCTGACTGTGGCCAGCCTTGGTTGTAATTGGCTGTGGCATCCATTCTGATCGACTGAATCCTGTGTCTTATCCTTGTAAAACAGTTTAACATGGCTCCTTTTTATTTTAGGATGAAACTCTAGCAAGCCAGAATTACCGAAGGGGCCTCTCATGATGTAACTGCCAGCTGAAGGTAGATTTAGGTGCATGTGCATACTAATTTTCTCAAAATACACTAATTTGCCAGCACTCCTTACAAATGAAAAGGTCTGATTTTCTTGACACTGATTGTATAGTCAAAGTGTGGCGAGGAGGGGCAAATGAGCTAGATAGTGATGACTGAGACAGAACACAAAGGATAGGGGAGAAAGTTGGGGAAATACAGCTAATGAGCCTGGGATTAGGAAAGCTGAGCTGGAGCTGCCTGTGGAAAATTCAGTGATAGTGTAGGTGAGCCTGTGGGCCCACAGCCTCAGGGAGACCACCATGTACAGATATGCTCAGAATGTCAGCAGACACAAGGTATATAAGGTCACCAGGAAAAACTTGTCACTCAGGATGAAGAATGAAACCCCTAGGAAACACTACATGTGAAAGCTGGTGACACTCACATGTAAAGAGGTGGACAAGGACCAGTCCTGATGTCCTGACGGGAGGTCCCAGAACTGGGTCATGGTTGGGGTGACCACTGGCTTGAGGGGCTAGAAATCATTCAGGTTTTTAACTTGCAGTTCCAGCTCAGCTTTCACCAGATTCAGCATTTGACCTAAAATAAAGTGTCCAGTTTGAACAATGAAGTCTATGGTTGAAATTTTAGTGAGTGGAAAATTTAATGAGAAAGAAGTGTCAATAGGTCTAAATGTGAGCCTGTGTGCAATTTCAAGCCTAGCAGTCTTAGAGAAGCCATTGCCAATTGTTTTCAGTGGTTTATAATTATTTTTTGGACACTGATTGGCTTTGTAGAGTCATCTTGCCTACTTTTTATTGCTGTTCCCTGTTATCAAAGTTTTTATTCAACTACAACTGTCTTGGGATGGTACATAAGTTCATTTACTGCACTTCTTTTCCAACTTCAGTCTTAAATTGAAGTTCTTGAGAGTTCAGTGGCCAATACTTTAAAGTTAATTTAATCAGGTGAGAGTCACAAACATGCAGTGTCTGAAGTGCGTGAACTCTCCCAAATCAATGGCCAGTCTGTCCTCCATCTTTTATGATAAAACAATGCATTCCCTGCTGAGTGTCCAGTTTGTATCATATTAACATTTTAATCGACTCTATTTGAATGAATACTACATTCCCATAGGTTTTAGAGAAATATTGATTTCTTCTGGGAAAATGCTCAAACTACTAAGTGCACATCAAATCCCATAGGAATCTAATTTAAACCTTTGAACATTTAATTAAAAGCCTTCTTTTCAGTTGGTTGGCAAAACAAGTTTTGGGGAAAATATTCCATTGGAGGAATGCTGTTGGATAGGGACGGTATTATAGTTGGACAATGATTTTCCAGGTATATCCTTTATCAATTCAGAGTTGCCCTTATCAGATCTTCTGTTGTATATTCCCTGCTACTGGTCACCAGAGAAACAACATACATACACGCACACGCACACACATACACACCCTTTTATCGGGGATTATTTTCTATGTGTTTCTAGAACACAAAAGGAACAGAAGCCTTGTTCTAAGTATTGCATCTGATGTTATTACTTGCCACAGCCTGGTCCATGGCCACCTGTGAGCTTGGTACTGCGCAGAGAAGAGCTTAGCTAAGACCTTTGTGGGCTGTGCTTAGCTGACTGAGATGCTGCCCCGCAGCCACCTCTAGGTGTCTCCACTTTGGGACTCTTCTCACAGGCGGGATGAGGGCAGCCCACATTTATCCTCCTCAGCATGAAAACAGAATCTGTATCCAATTTTTTTACCAGGGATCTGCTCTTCCTTTCTCCCTGTCAGAATGAAGTTCTGACTTCCAAAACCTCTCAGGAAGGTCAAGCACGCCCTAAGCCTTCTCTTCCCATTTGCTCACCAGCTTTCTCAGACCTGACACTTTGTACTGTTAACCTCATTGCAGGAAAGCCAATATCTCCATCACCAAATTAGCTGTGCAAGTCTAGGAACAGTGGACCCAACTTAATCCCTGTTTCCCTCCACTGCTGTCAGTGCCCAGTCTGGCTCGAGATCATTAGCTGAGGTTTTATGACAGTACATTTTTCCCTTTTATTCTTTTTTTTCCCTTTTAGGACTGGGACAGCATTGCTCTGAACATAATTTCCACCTTGCGATTACATTTTGACATGAAGGGCAATCCTTACAGCACATCCTGCCTGCACCGCTGTGAGTAACTTTTCTGATAATCACACAAAGGCAATAAAATTGGTTGACACAGAACCACCTGAGATGTAGGTGAAACCCTGAGACATGATCACAGCTGGAATCAGGACAATGACCAGAGTGGAAGCAAATGTTATTCAGACAGGTAAACCAATTCATAGGATTTCAACCTGACCTGCAAGTTCATGTATGTAAGTAACTTATTTATTCTGGATATATTTCCTGGCTTTAGAATCATGTGTTACAAATTCCTAGATTGCTAGCTTGAATGTGTTCCCCAGCATGTAAATTCCATGAGACTGGGCATCTGCTACATAGTTGATATGTTCAGCAGACACAGAATTGATTCTATGTACCATGGGTGGAAAAAGACAGACCAGGAAGAGGGAGGGAGAGGGGAGGGAAGACATTTCAATCAAATAGAGAAAAGACCCAAAGAACAGCATTTATATTTCTCCAAAAAATAAGGGGTCACCTAGCCACAAAAATAGCAACCAATTGCTGTGCCAGTTAAGGTTCTATGATTGCAGGTAACAAAACCTGCTCTGGCAGATGTAAGCAAAAAAGGCACTTGTAAGCAGAAATTGCTTTGAAAGAACCAGGATAGCAGGAGTGTCTTCCTGAGAAGACAGGCAGCCTGTGTTGGGACGGGTTGCGATATCCCTCAGTGACACTGTTCATCATAAATGAATTCCAAGCATCATAAATGAATTCCAATTCATCATAAATGAATTCCTTGAGGCACTCCTCTTAGGAACAGAAGACAATACAGATTTGTCCTAGTTTGGGTTTTCTGCCCACTTGTTGGCCACCGGACACTCTTAGGGCCACGCAAAACGAGGTAGAAAGAGGAGCAAGGACAGAGAAATGCCAGAAGATGCACTCTCAGTTAGACCGCAGCTCCACTGCAGAGTACTGAGGAATCATCTAATTGTATCTATCCACCAGCTTTACCACACCGAAGGTAGTATTGCTACACCACTGCTAAGGAGCAACGGCACAGCAGCAATTAACTGACTCGCCAAGTCAGCAGCTAATGAATGGCAGTCCCCTAACTAGCTCTCCATTAGCCTGAGATTTCCTGATTTGATGAGAAAATAGAAATCCGTAGTTTTTCTGCTCAAGGCTGATATTTCACTGCTATGCACAGTACACTGATATGAGATGGTAAAATGCTGAAATACTTACCAACCAAATGGTACATAGCCACAGGTTGTCACGGGTACCACTTTGGACTCAGACCCGTTTTTCTTTCAGATCCTCAGATCTTTCTCCTGAAAGACTAGAGTTAACTACTGGCCCCTGGAGCCCTACAAATACTCTGCCCCGAGGACAGGTGCTATTCCTTCTGATTAGTGGCTGTCAGTTCCATACCAGTGAAATACATTCAACTTCATCCTTGTTTCTATTTGAGTCTCAGGGAAGATATCAGGACTTAAATAATTGGGTCCATTTTAGATTTCCAAATTATCTGTGCAATCTTTCAATAAAAATAGCCAGTTATTACTTTCACTATGGTCTTAAAAAATAACTAATAAAAGCAATTTACCTCTTGGCCCACAGAACCTGTGCTTCAGTGAATTTTCCATTTTGGTGCACTTTCATATTTCACATTCTTCCTAATTTATTAGAAGCATTAATCTACTGGGAACGTGTATCTGTACCATAATGAAAAAAAAAGAAGAAATGTGTTGTATAGAGGAGTAAAATGTCCTTTACCATTAACCAGGCTTTGGGAGGGACTGACTGTAAGAGCCACACCCCAGGAAGATCATAAGTCACAGAAAAGGCTTTTCCCAGAAGACTTTATAGATATTGTACTTTGTTATCATCCCTAGCATGATGGTGCTTACTTTTTATTCAGGCTCCACTTTTTCATGATATAATGCACTCATTTAAATGCAGATTGTGTTATTCTGCTAAACATCATCAGTCTATCAGACAAACACCTGTGGAGAAATATAAATTAACCTGTCTCTGCACTTGGGTGGTTAGCACTGAGCTTGCCACAATTATCAACTTGCCCCCAGGGTCACCCTTTTTTGCAACACCCTTATATTAAGACTCTGGTTCAGAATTGGATCACCACATGTTATCATTCAATGTAGTGTGACTCTTATTAATAGGACAAGCTTGGCCATGTCACACCATGAAAACTCAGCCATATACCCAGGAAATAATGCCATACTGGGAAAAAGTGCCATTTACAGATGAGCTGATATTAGTGTGATGCATCCTGGTGTCCTGTGCAAAAGACTCTGAGGGGATCTTCCTCGTAGGAGAACATGGATGAGGATCACAAAGTGGCACCCAATGGAAGCCTATTAGGAGACAGCTGGCTGCCCTTTATGGAGCTTCCCCAGGGATGGCTCTGCCACCTGAACTGAAACCAGAGGCAAATCCACATGTCAGAGTTAATGACTGTTTCAACAAAGAGCTCTGAAAATCAGAACTAATGCTAATATGTGCCTGCTTTGTTGCTGCATCCAATAGATAGTATTTCAGTCCACATTTATAGCAGATTGGGGCCGCTTTAGATTTCCCTAGCAAATTGGGGGATAGAGGTGACTTTTTCTCAATTTAACAGATGATGTTCATAGATTACATTATCCACAGCTATTGCCATGCTGTCTGATTCCACTAAAAGTACGTCCTACAACATTAGCTCAGAAGAAAGCGTGGTGCCTGACAACACACCAAAGCTTGACTACATGCGAATAAAACCACTGCCCTTGTCCTCACTGTTACTGTGTCTGAAGGAAGGGCACTCAGACTAGGGCTGCCCCAGCCTAGGAACTCAAATCTCAAATTTTTTTTTTTTTTTTTTTTTGGTTTTTTCTTCATAGACAGAAGAACGGGGAACCGAACTCACGACCTGCACTTGCCAGGCAGGAGCTTTTGCCACTGAGCTAAATCCCCAGCCCCTCAAATTTGAAATACTGAATTTTATGTAAGAGTTTCTGAATTTGAAAATTAGTTTAAGTGTCCTTGTTAGCCAACCTTATAGCATCTCAAAGTGTTCTGCAACATACTCAACACTATAAAAGTGTCTAGAAATCACCTTTCTGAACAGAGAGAACCCTCTGCAATTTACTGTCACAGGGCTTTGCCCACGTAGAGTCCACATTTAGCCCAGTGCACAGTATGGAATGAAGATATATTGAGCAAGTGCTCGGTCTCTAGGTCAGTCCACGGCACGAGGAAATCGACATCCATGTGAAAACCATAACCAAGAAGCCTTATCGCCCAGCAGTGTAAATGGATTACCAGATACCAGAGCTCCATGGAACTGGCTTCTCTCTTGGTTTTGAATCCAGGTGCCCCAAGGAGCAATCAATTAGCTTCTGCCTTCTCACCCAGGTTTTCTGGAGAAGCAGAATGTGCAGCCTACTTCTATGAATACCATTCTCCTCTTGGAGTTGCACTTGTTAACCAAGGTGGCACTGGCATCCAAGCCGTCCACTTGAACCAAGTAAGGTTGGAGATTGTGGGGTTTGTGCCCTGGAATTGAGGTATATAATGCAATGAACCCAAGCCCAAAAGTGGGGTGACCTGATAGGATGCCATACACTGGGAGATCAGCAGTGTTACTATAATTACTCCTCTGTCGTATGGCATAGAAACAAAATGTGCTTTATTTTACGAAGAAATGGAATGCATTTTGAACACTGGAAACAAACTTCTATCAGATAGTTTGTAGAATGTTCAGGGACAGAGAGATGGTTAATAGTTTCCTGAGAAAATATGAATAAAAATTAATGGCTGGTGATTTAGTTCCCAGCTATAGCTTTCCTTATTAAAAACTCACAGATCTTAAGAATCATTGGCTTTACATATCCCCCCAAGGCATACCTTCTTATTTCCAAAATCTCCCTTTGGAAGGTTCTACTAACAACACTTTCCTGAGAGCTCCAAGCTAATCAGTTGGCCCACGTGGGTCCATATGTCTTGTTCCTTCATTATTCACTCAGTCATGCCTCTAAAATGCATCTCTCCTTAATCCTCTACCAAAGCTCACAAGCTTTTCTGTCTATGAAGAAATACTTACACAGCTTATGGATTTCAATCTCCTCTTCTATTTAACTATCACTAAGGAGATCATTTTCAAAATCAATCAGGAAGTACTGAATATTGACACACCCTGACTCATTTCTGACTCCTTCTAATAGAAATGGTTGAGTTACAAAATGAAGTGTATCTTCACTGAGACAAAGAGGTTCTTTTCATAATTCCTGATACACCTTATAATCATTTCGTCACATTGTCTTCACAACATATCAGAGAAGTCAAATTGGAAGACAAAGGAATGCTAATCCTGGAACAGAATTACATTTTAAATAAGTCAACTATTTAAAATGTGTGTGCTTCACTGACTGAGACCTGGAATTGCCTGAGTAACAGGATCCACAAAGAAATCTCAGAAGAAATTTCTTTACAGACAATTATATAATGCATGAAATTCATCAAGTTTCACATTTTACAAAGTAATTAACAAATTACCTCAATAAATTCTACAGGAGCCATGTGAAATAAGGCAGGACTAGTGTTATTATTATCACATTTACTGGGTGAGAACACAGGTGCAAAAATTTTTTGTGACTCTCCCACCATCATACACTTAAAAACGCAGCTGACTGAAGTTTCAAATTCAGATTTTCCAACTTTAAGGCCAGTGTTCACACAGAAAAGCAGTGCCTCTTTCTTATAAAGTTTACATTGAAACATCAGGAAGAACATTTAGTATAAAAACCAGTGGGGTTTTAGTCATCCCATCCTAATTTATCTGGCCAAGACTCGAGAGTGTAAAAAGAAGCAAAGTACTTCACTCCCTGCAATAAAGCCTTTTACAATTTAGCTGCGGGGCAACACCAACACCAAAACAGATAGAGAGTTGTGCTGCTAAATTGATTTTTTCACGAGTCTGAAGTTATCAGAGCAAGTGAAGGACACTGCTGATCTGCACAAGTTCGCGCAGGCCGGGGTCCACACAGAGCCTGCGCTAGGACAGAAGGAGGATGTCAGATCCTCCTGAGCTCCCTGTGGAGACCTTTAGATTCCTGATAAATGGAAAACAAATTAAATTAGCATTGAGGAAAGCCATTTTAATTCTTAAGATATTTTTGACATATACTTATTTCTCCTGTATCATTCAAATGGACACCCTTCTTACTTCCATTTAGGGTATGCAAAGCTCCAGATTTCATTCATTCTCCTCTTCCTGCAGTCCTTAAGCAAGCGTTCACTGAATGGTTCTTATGTGCGGAGAACTATCTGGGGTGTTATAAACATGCACTGAACAAAAGAGACAGAATCCTTGCCCTAATCTAGTTCAAACTTTGAAAAGGAGAAACAAGCAATACACAAACAAACCATAAATATGCAGCCAAAAGCTAATAGTGTCAGCCACGGAGTAAAACAAAGCAGGAGTCAGGGCCATGGGAATGGGGATCTCACTTTGGTACTTGGGGAACAGATGGTTATTATAATGCAGTCAAGAAATTTCCAAAGTTGGTCAATATTTAAGTATAGACGTGAAAGAAGAAATAGAGCAAGCCACGTGGCTTGGCAAATCAAGGAGGATGCCTGTGGCACCTTGAAAAGACACTGACTTTTATCTGTTCTACACCAGCGAGCTTCCCATGGATGCTGACCTGTGGAGCAGGGTCAGGTAACTTGCACTGTAAGAGGCCTGCTCCTGTGGCTGAGCTGAATGTGTACAAAGGAAAGTGAAGACAGAAGAATCATGGAGAGAGTGCAAGGTGCGAGCACGACCTTCCTAGAGGTCACCCCTCCCTTGGCCTGCTGCTTTGTCCCCTTTGGTTATGCTCAAATAATGCTGAAACCAGCAAAGCACCTTAAATTAAGAAGTGTATGAGTTTGACATCAGAAAATTAAAACTCATCATGCAAAACATGCTAATATCTCTCCAAAAAGCAGCATGTGACTTGTAAAGAGGCATGATGACTGTGTAGACCTACAGAAAACAAACAAACAAACAAATAAAAAAAACCCTAAAGCTGGCCCCTTCTCACCACATAATCAAGAAGCAGCTTCTTCCCTCTCCTTTTCTATGGGTTTCTAGGCTACTAACAGATCTCAAGGAAACTGATCGGATCTCTTGCTCCTGTCTTCCTTGCTGGTTAACTTCCTAATAAAGCTCTTTATTTAAAACAAACAAACAAACAAACAGCAAAGATTTTTCAGATTGTCTTTACTGCAAGCTCTTGCTAAGTATCAGTGCCATCCATTCTAATCCATCACTTGCAGATCTGTCTCTGTCTCAGGAATCTCATGTCAGCCTCATATAGTTTGTAAAACCAGTGGACAGCCAAGCCCCATTATTTGGGGGTAGCAATACCCCAGTGTAGTATATGTAAATTAAACCCATTATTCTCTCACCTTAACAAATGCAAAATGCTCCACAGTCCTTCCCTGGTATGCCTGGAGGCGTCCTCATACACTCCAAAATCTACAGACACTCACTCAAGTTCCTTATACAAATGTTGTTTTCTTTGTATATGTCCGACCTGATCCCCCCATCTACCTCCAGTCATCTCTCCATTGCTTGTAATGCCTTGTGCAATGTGAATTTTTAATGAGTACCTGTTACACTAATACTGTATTGGTCAGTGAATAATGGCAAGATAATAGTCTGCACATAATCAATACAGAAACAAATATTCTTCAGAAAATTGCCAATCTGTATTTGGTTACATCCATAGGTGCGTAGTCTGGGAACAAAGAGGACTGAGTTTATTACCTGTCTTAGTTACATTATTCTCTCAATTATCCACCTAAGACTACAAATCATGATCTATTCTTATATTTCATCAAATAACTACCAGGAATTTTTAGACCCTTGAACTTGTCATTATCTTACTATTACCTATGGCTGCTTCCCCAACTGAGGGGATTCTCATATTTTTTTAGTCGTACATAGGTAACATCATTAACAACTTTTATAGATGAGGCCCCTTAGAGATTCATACTGAAAAAATTCAGATCAGGCCCACTTATTCCGATCCAAGATAGCACGGTCATTGTTTGGAACTGAAACTTGCTTATTCTATGGCTTCTCTCTTATTGCCAAAGGAACAGCATTCGAAAGACACACTGAAAGAACTTTTGCAGATCAGACGGGAATTAGAAAGCTCTATCTGCTGTCTGTATGAACACTGTACTGCTGAACTAGAGCAAGGCCCACAGTTGAAACTGCTGAAATAATTCAATGTAAAAAAAAAAAAAAAAAAGAAAAAACTTAAATGTAGGCATGAGAAGCCAACACAGAGAAGGATGGATGGATTCCACACGTACTAAAAGATACGTCAGGTGGACTTGCCAAGAGCATGCAGTAGGGATGCTCATGAAGAAAGAGGTTTAAAGGTTAATTGTGGTTTTATACACTTAGTGTGGCTTGGCTGAGTTCCTGGCTTATTGCAACTATTATTGAGTTTCTTCCTAGAGCCAGTAGCCATAAAATGTGCCCTAAGAAGAAACATGGGAGGATTTGTAAGACTTCAGGGTCCTGGTCCTTTGGAGCATCAGAGAGCATCTTCAGGACTTGAGGTAGGGGGTCAGAGATATCCCACTTCACCCAGTAGGCCCAGTCATGGGGCTTCTCCTCCAGCGAGGACCTACTGCTCTAAGAGATACTGCCTTTTGTTTTTTCCAGCATTCACAGCCTAGACCGATGTATTAGCCCTTAGCCACACACAATTTTCAAGGTCAATTTCTCCCTCTGATTTATACCCACAACAGAGTTCTTGAGATCAGAGAGTTGTATGCAAGATATTTTCTACTCTTCATTCTACTTAATCTTCCTGAGAAGCCTTCGGAAGATCATCAGCATTTCCCAACTGGGAAAGCTGAGGCTGACCCTGTGCACCACGGCGTGTGAATTTACCTGCAGGTCAGTCAGACATCAAAACGTTGTGTTTGTACCCTGTACTTAACCTTAAAGATGAAAAAAATGTAATTAAACTATCACAAGTGATTTATAATTCATAAGTATCCAGTAAATATTCTGAAGATATTTCATTCAATTTATGTGCTTACATAACTTCCTAAAGTCTAAGAAAACAGAATTAACAAAGGTCTTTTCTATTATCCTTTTTCTTGATCAGAGTACATTGGAGAAAACATTTATATTTAAGAAAATAAGTCTTCCACAAATACTTCAAATCATATTATTTCTAAAAATCATCAGTAAAATGGTAAGTCCTAAATAGCAAGGCAAGGTCAAGAACATGTGAAGAAATGAAGGAACAGATTGCTAATTATCGTTTTTATTATCTTCTAGGAAAGAAAGGAATGTTTGCCTATAATTGCTTTGGTAGACAGTCATAGCAAATGAACCTGAGAAATGCAATATTCTATCTCCAGAATTGTTCACTGTCTCAATTTCCCCTTTGAAAGTATCAGCGAAGCCACTTTTAAACTGTTTGGAAAAATAAAATCAAACTGAATTATGGCTCAGCATTGTAGGGAGTTTATAATGTTGTCTCTTTGCCTCAAGTGGTATGGAGTTCGCCCAAGAAGAGAATTATTTTTCCCACCCAATCTAACACTCTTGCTGTATGACTCCAGTACAAGGGGGATGTTTACACATCTCTTCACTTAATTGTTGTTAGCCAGTCTTTTCCCCTTCACAGGCCAGACATGGCTTCCCTGAGAACCACTAGCGTCTACAGGCATTTCCTTTGCAAAGGGGCTTTTCCCTTGCAGCTCACCATGGTTCCTCCACTGCAGGCCAATGGCTGCTTTCATCATGCATTCCTGTTGATGCACAAGAGTCTCACCTGGAGTCCTAAGAGGCCTAAACAGAGCTTAGCACCACAGAATGGGCTATCTCCTTTTTGGTGTATAATGTGGTGTGCATCCCATGCACCTTACTGCCTCACAGGGTTACCTGAAAAATGGTTCTTTTCATTTTTGTCCTTACTTTATTGGAGGGAGGGCCACACAGACATTTAAAAATCCTGGGCTGACCACTGCTGATTGACAAGCAACAAAAAATTCTCTAAACCACTCCTCTTCATTGAGAATGGAAGCTTGATTATGAGTGACTCCTTCTTTTTAGGATATAGTTTTTCTGAGAAACTCCTGCAACATTTTGGTCTCAGCCATTTATCAATCCAGGCAGGTCTGCTGCCCAAATATAAAGAACTAGTGAATTTCAAAGGTAAAGGGCAATTTCAACCCTCCTGTTATTATAAATTCCCATTACAGCAGCCCTACCAAGTGATGGTAACAAGACATGGTTTCTTCATCTTGAGTTAAAACACATCTCTTCTAACTTTTAGTTATTACCTTTTCTTATGAGTTCATACAAAAAGTGCCATGAAAGATTATTCCTGCTTTTTCCCCTTAAATCTTTTCAGTAATGCAAAATTAAAACTGTCTCACATGAAATAAAAATCAATACAAGGTAAAAAAATCTCCATCCACTGAGGAATGGATAAAAAAGTTGTGGTATTTTTACACAATGAAGTATTTCTCAGCTATTAAAAAAGAAAAACTTCAGGCTTTTGTAGGTAAGTGGATGCAACTAGAGACCATACTTGTAAGTGAAATAAATTGGACCTACATGTGTAAACATCATATTGCCTCCTTGGTGTAGGAACCTGAAAGACTAGGTAAAACTCAAAATGTACAATAGATGATAGGAAAGGGAAAGAAATTGCTCAAAGGAAGGAATGACTGGGATGAGAGAAAGAAGAAAAAAGAAAGAAGGAAGGCAAAACATAAATATATATATGAATAACTGCGATGACTGTATTGCTGTTGTCTGATGGTGTATTGAAATGAACAGTTAATGCTCACAATTTTTTATGTTCTGATCGACTTTGCATGCTTGTGTCTGGTGGTCTGAGCAACTGATTTGAAGGTAACAATAGGAAATGGAATTGCAATGGTGAACTCCTACCATCTTGTCTAGTGAAACTATTATCTTAATGTTTTATTGAAGAATTATTTTCTTATTCTCTTCAATGGTTTGAGCAATCTTTCATTCTTACATCTGATAATCTGAGCAATGTACTTGAGGATAGCAATATGCAATGTAACAACCACTGTTTATTTGTATTAATTTTCTTGAGACCCTGTATCATTTTGAGTGTTCTTGCTTTGATTTGTTTATGTTCGTGATACTGGTATGCTGCTACCATTCTACATTTTTGTTTATTTGTTTCTCGTGTATTACTCTCTTTAAAATAAAAAAAAATCACTTATTTACTTAATAATAATAATACAACTTTTCACAGCAAAAGTCAACAAAAGACAACTGGGGATGTAGCTCAGTGACACAAGCACCTGCCTGGCAAGCACATGGTCCTGAGTTCATTTCCAGGTATAAATAAATAAATACATAAATAAATAAACAAACAGACAACCTACAGAGGGGGAAAATATTTGTAAACTATTTATTTATATTTAAGACATTATTTATATTTAAGACTATTTATATTTAAGACATTAAGAAACTCATATAATTCAAGAGCAACTATCACCAGCACCACCAGCACCGCCACAACAAAACACAATGAAAAATGCAAAGGAAGAAGGCATACAAGTGGACAATACATATCTCTCAGGATGACTCAGTAATCATCAAAAAAATGCAAATCCAAACCTCATTGAGATATTAGTACATATCTCTTAGGATGGCCGGTATGACAAAGATCAGCCCTGCCTAGTGCTGGTGGGTTGCACATTCTGCATAGAAATATAAACTGGTGCCATGATACGGAAAGCAGTATGGATGTTCCTCAAAAAATTAAAAATAGAACTCATATACAACGCTGAAGTGTGAGTACCAGGTCCATATTCAAAGGAAACGGGACCTCTGTCCCAAAGACATGGCTGCTGCCAGACAGCCACTGCAACATCGTTCATAACTAAGCCATGAAAGCTAAGCCCACGAGGCCTAATGAGTAAGAAAATTGTGGTGTACACCAGCCACAAAGTCCCAGTCAGCCTTAGAAATAATTCTGTCACTTTTGACAACGTGGATGACCTGAGAGGCCGTTAAGCTAAGTGAATGAAGCCAGACAGACAAAGACAAGTACTGCATGATCTCATAGGGAAGTGGCATCTAAAAATGTCATCCTCACAGAAGCAGAGTATAGTGCTGGTTGCCAGAGGCTGCGGGTGGGGAAAAATAATTTTAAACTCCTTCTGTTTGAGGGTGTATGTATCACATGGAGCTGTGAATTATAATGATATATGATGCTTTCCTGAAGCCTGTAATCTTGACCTTTGGTTATTTATTCATTCAGGCGGGAAACACAAGCCCTTCAAAATGATACACAGAATCTAATGGAAAGGATGGAAGAGCCACCTTGCTCTTGATGGCAGATTCCTGCACAACACTCAGCTCTGGATGTGACAGTCACCTAACAACATTAAGAAAAACAGTGCCTTTGCCCAGCCTGAATGTAGTCACTCCCAATCTGATAGCCCCGTAACTGAGAAAGACATCCATTTCTAGAGCCTGAGGGGGAAAATCAGTGTCATAACATCTTACACAAATTTAGATTTAAATGTGAAAAAAAAAAAAGTACCCTGTTTGCTTTCTTATTTGGAACCACGTATTTTTAAAAACTCGTTATGAAAGGAAAAAATTCAAAACCTTGGGATCTCCAAATCTACTTGTGGCTGTCAATCTTCTGAACGCCATCTTAAATACAGAAGGAGCTTATGTACAAGATATTCATTCCAATGTATATTTAATAGAGGAAATGTGAAATTAACCTAAATATCCAACAATGGGAGGAAAAGGTAAGTACACTTTGGTATTTGGTTTGGGACTCAGTGTAAACCTTTGGGAAAGGATGATTTAAAATGAGGTAGGCTAGCATGGGAATATGTAAAGAGAATAAACCAGGACAAAATGAGATAGATGATATGTTCTTAAGTATGCTCAGTAAACCTATAAAAATAAAGCCTAGAGCCAGGGATGTAGCTCAGTGGCATAAGTGCTTGCCTGGCAAACCTGAGGTCTTGAGTTCAAATCCAGGTACCAAAAAAAAAAAAAAAAAAAAAAAGAAAAGAAAAAAGACTGGAGGGAAATAATCATGTGAGTAGAAAGTTCTGGCATATGGGCAGTAGGTATTACTATTATTATTGTTTTCCTTTAAAAAATGAATGCAGGGTCAGGGATTTAGCTAAGTGACATAGCACCTACTTGGCAAGCATAGGGTCCGGAGTTCAATTTCCAGTACCAAGAAAATGCAAACAACTTCTAAATGGAAAGAGGATATCTTACATCGAGGCAAGCTGACAGCCTCAGATATAGAAAATCATTGCATACCTAAAGTAGGATGCACTTATGTTGTTGTCCCTAGGCCTATGGAACAGGAATGGTAACCTTGTCTCATTCTCTTGGGCTGACACTGGATGCTGTTTACTGGAGGTCAATTACTTTTTCTCATGCCTTTTATTCATCCCTAAATTTTATCACTAACAACCATTCTGTAAGTCTGCAATTGTTTGAACATATGGGTCCCCATAAAGCAACATTGTCTTAGTCTCAGAATAAGTCTGGATATATTTCATAAATTACAGACATTATACTGCCAACCTTAACATTTTGTCCACATGGACACCTTGTCAGAGACGCCATACCTGCATCTGTATTCCACACAGCTCCACTCAGCTCTACATACTTTAATAAATGTAAAGTCTAATGAAGAAAGAAAGTAAATTCTTATCAATGGTCCTCTAGAGCTTTCAAAACAGTACTGTATTTTTCAGACAAGAATGCACTGAAAGTATCTTTGTTTGCATCATCTTCAAAGGCAAAGCAGCAGGATACCATCACTGGACATGTTATTTTGTGCTGAAACCCGGGAACAGTCAAGGGTAGCTACAGCGGCCAGAGGAGGGCAGACTTGGATGGGAAAGGAGGCTGATTCTCCTTTACCCTCAGGTTCCCACTTGCTTGGGATTCCTTCCAAGACCTGTTTAGATTTGAAATTTTGTAAAGAAGCCCTTTCAAGTTTCATGCAAAAGAGGTTCCATGATATTTTGATCATCCAGTAGACATGACCAGTATTCCCAGGTTATTATCAGAAAATGTTAGTAGGTATGGAGTTCAGATATGTCTTTTCTCATACTAGCTTGAGAAAATAGGAGAGAGAGAAAAGTTGGAAAGAAATGGAAGGGAAATGTATATGAGACAAAAAAAAATAAAGATCAAGTATGGAAAAGTTTTCTTGTGAAATTCAAGCCAGTCTTGGATTTTTCCCATTTGGAAAATTATAGTGCTTATGGTTTGTAACCCTAAAAAGTTAATTTAAGAACCATGAGAAGAGCCTTAGGATTACAGTTGTTAAAAATTCTTGTTAAGAAAGAACATAAATCAGCCTATCCCTGGCCTAATGTGCATTGTAGTAGCTAAGTTCTCAGATGAATATTATTTTGGATCACACAAAAGGCGGGTCATTCCATTTCTGTCTCAGGAAATGGTGGAGGTGATTTGCAGTTTGCATTTGATAGTCACTCATCACATAGATACTTATTATTAACAAAAAGTTAATAAACTTCTTTAGTTATTTCATGTAAAGATGAGGCATGGGATTTAGAAAGAACAGGAATGCCTGAGGGATGGATTTAATGATAAAACAAGGTTATTAATGCTTTTTTCCTTATAACACATATTTGCACAACAAATGGTACATATTTCTAAAGTTTTCTTATACTTTAAGGAAAAAATTAAAATTATTTATTGCTAGTATCTGATCCTTTCTCTCACAAATTTATATGCACACAACCTCAAGTTTACAGCAGAATAAAGTTATAATTATATTTCATCACATGCCCTATTATTTCAAAAGTCTATAATAAATGTTTTGGGAAAGAAGACTAGATTTGGAATTTCTTACTTATGTGTGTCTATATCTATTAATTGTTTAGAGGAGAGGAGAAATCAGTAGAGGATAAAAATATAATATTCTTTTCCATTTAGAAGTTTTATCATCAGATGTTTTATCATACCCACACAGAAGTACCTGGCAATACATTTAGGAATTCATTTCAAGGTCTGCTCTTGTGCTCAGAGATTGCTGAAGTCACAGAAATCCAAACCCTCACGGGTGACACTGAGCTCACCCATCAATGGTCACTGCGGGGGAAGAAGTTACTACGGTCTGACACTGAATACAAAGCCAACTTAGTTTTACATGGTTCCTGGGGTTGAAATTACAAACGGAATCAATAGTGACCATGAAATAGGAAGGTAAAACATGGTGCTCAAATTAAGAGAGAGCTCTGACCTTTCTGCTAAATTGCCATTGATATCAATCTATATCAGTAACTGTTCTTCTGCCAAATACCCACCAAAATTTGCATATGGCTTCAGAGTTTTATTGCCCACAGTGAAAAGACCAAAGTTCAGAGTTGATCTCTGACCAATTTGATGAGATGTGAATTTACACATTCATCTTCTCTTTATGAGCGTTTTCTTATTTGCAATCTCTGTTATAATTTGGTTTGAGGATATCCAAGAACACTTCTGGTTCCAAGATGCAGTCCGTGTTAGTTTTCTATTTAACCTCCTTTGAAGAAACACATTTATATAACCACTATATCATTTATTTCTGTCTATGAGGAAATGTAAGTTTGACATTTCTCCAAGGTTCACAGTGACATTAGTAATTATGTTGATGATTTTTTAAAAAATCACTACTAAGTGCTACATAATATTAACTTAAATGGAAGAATTATCCCAATAAGTCAGGGATTATTTCTGAGATAGTTACTTGGTTCAGTTTGGTTTTGCACAAGGCTGAAAGCATTTAGCAGAAAATTAAATTAACGTTTGCCAAGGAATTAAGATAAAATGTGAGGATCACCATGTAAGGCTATTTGTCATTCTGGAAGGAACAGATGACCCATGCCAATCTTCACACTCAGCTCCAAGAACAGTTGGAAATTATCAGGACTGTTAAAGTGATGGACAAATGGAGTTTGATACGGGTAAGTGCCAGTCAGTTCACAGAGTGAAAGGACAACTGAGTGTGACAGATAAATTCACTGCCCCTGAAGATCAAATTATTGAAATACAGTGTTCAGAGTATCCTGGAAGGGCTAGGCTTTGCTGTCATAACAAGAGATTAATCTCAGGCCAATTAGAGTTGGAGGAAACATTTATGAATGATTCTCATTTTTCCTTTATAAACCAATGATAACAAATTCTCCCTTTTTTAACCAAGTAAAAGACAACACAGAGATGTGTTGGATGGAATTTAAGGGCAAAGGAGTGTTTTCACATTTGCAGAAGCAGAACTAAAGGACATGATTCCCCTAATTACAAACCAGAGTGCATACAAGCAAATGCTGATTCAGGGCTTCACCTGAGTCAGTCACTAACCAACTCATTAAATGGCAGCAGGGATCAATAGCATTGAACTGCTCAGAGATTTGTATGCAGCGTGAAATAAATTTGCATGAACCTATGACTAGTAGGTAGGACATGAAAGTCTAGTTAGATAGCTGGGATTGTGATGAAAAGCTGATTTGGACTCCTAAATGCATCAGAGAATAACCTCAAGTATGTGCATAGTTAAGATGGATAGAGACTGGAAAAGGACCAAATCTCAGCTCTTATCATTTAGATCAAAAGTCAAACAATAATATCATGCTAAGTCAGTAAAAAAACTTCATCTGTCACCTGACACATATTTTTGCAATGGGAATAAACAAGCAGCAACAGACACAGGGTGAGGTGTATGAGTTTTCAGTGTCAGACTACTCAGGCTAGAGATCTCAGAAGGTAGAAAACAGGAGCAAAGACTTGAAAGAGATGAGATAGTTAGGAAAAAGGTTATCTGAGAAAGGGCCACTAAGCCACAGAAAGACTTCTAGAGCCAACAGCCTAGAACTGCAGTGTGATGCTGACCTGGAGAGGAGAAAAGATCAGAAGCAGACCATTGTGAACCCTTCAGATTTTACTCTGGGTGAAATGGCAGCTGAATTCTGAGAAGAGGATGGACATCTTTAGACTTACGGCTGCCATATTGAAAAGGCACTACTGACAAACCACATTTCAAGCAGGAAAGTCAGTTAAATATGTAAACTTTTTATTACTTATTTTAAATAATCCAGGCAAGCGACATTAGTGGGTTGGATCCACATGGCAGCAGTCCCAGTGATGTGAAATGGGAAGAACAGGAGGTAAAGCTGGTTTGGGAGAAATAGTAGGAATTATGCATCTGAAATATTAAACATCAAAGCAGAGATACAAAGAAGACATTCAAAAATACAAGTCTTGAAGTGGAAAGGGGGTCTGAGATAAAGCTCCAATTTAGGAAGTTGTTGAAATTCAGGTGGAATTAGAACCAGGAATCTGAAATAAATCCACCTAGTCTATGAGGAACGTCAAGGACGGAGATGCTCCCAAGTTAGGAATATTAAGAGTAAGGGCGAGGCCAGTGAGGTAGGAGGAAATTCAAGAGACAGCATATAGCACTGGGAGCCAAGTGAACAAAGTTTGCCCTGGAAGGCAAGACCCAAGGACTGGAAACCCACCATGGCATCGTGCAGGGTCGGATCAGGATGCCCTGTATGTAACAGTGTGGGTCAGGGCCAAATTGAAAAACTGTCGTGAGAGTGAAAGTAGAGGAATTAGTTTACACGTGGACAGACACACATTTTTGAGGTGTTCTGCAGCAACAGGACAAAGATGAAAGTGGCAGGGGATGGGGAAGTTGGGTCAAGCAACACTTTCATTTTCGTGAGAACAACGTGTGGATATAGAAATGGAAATAATCCAAGAGAATTTTGAAATCAGGTAGACTGTAAAAACCCGCTTTTGTTCCTTAATAGTTTTGTTACCTCAGAGAGGTTTCTAAAATTCTGTGTCTCAGTTCCTCTGTCCTCTGAGAGAGGAGTTTACAAATGGCTTTAGGTAGCAATGATCTAGAAGGCAGCCCTGAACTTTGCAAAGACATAGAAAAGATTCATGTTCCAGGTTTCTTATTTAGAAAATATATAGCATTGAATAAGAAACATTTTGAGCCTTGTCATCTTCATCCTGAAATAGGATAACAATTCCTCTTTTCACTGAATTTGGGTAATAATCCAATAAAATTTTAACAATGAATTTTCCAGAATAGTATCTGGCATACATTGGGTACACAATAAATGTTATATATTTTTAAAATTTGCCGTGTCTTAGATAAAAATGCAAACCTCTCTAATGGGTGTCTTTTATACAATTAACTTTAGCTCTGCTCTTTGATGAATAAATCCGAGCTCCACTCCTTGTCTGTGACAACCCTCTGTTTGGAGACTGCCCTGTGAGAATGTGGTATAAGTTACTCAGTCATTATTAGCAATGAGTTTGTCACAGGAGCCTCCGGCCTCTAACTTGTGGTCTTTTTTGCCTCAGCCTCCCAGATACTGGGATTACAGGCACCAAGTTGGGCAATTTCATATTGTTTTGTTCATTGGGGCACTAAGGAGCAATAGATAAATAGGATATATAACTTAGGTGTGTACTAGACTATGCCATTTGTGTAAGTACACTCTCTGGTGTTTGCAAAATGGAGAAATCACCAAATGATCCATTTCTCAGGAGTCCTTGTGGCTAAGGAATGCACGTGTGCAACAATGTACCCAATGGATGAGGAGGAAGTGATATGCATCATGTCCAGCATATATAAGGTAGTCAAGACCTGGACATGTGCCTTTCCCAGTCTATCTTATGGTCTGTAACATACTGATGAGTTCGAAATAATCCTTATCTACCATAGGCATCAAATTACTATGTGGCCAATCTTGTAGAATAAAAAACCAAGAATAGATCATAATTATGTCCTCCTCTACGAATTTAAATGAATTCACATTATTTCAATTACATTTTATCTTCAATGTGCTTGAAAAAGATATGGTATACATAAGACACAACAGTTAGATTTTCATGCTAAGAAAATGCATCCAGATGATAGTCGTTAATTATTGTGAACCCACAAAGTCTGTTGTCAGTATATCAACCATAATCCAAAATATACTGAAATGTCATTCTGGGCTCCACAAATTGGACTTTGAAATTCAGCGTGCAACATTTTCAAAAGACACACAGAGGATTTTGAGAGGTAATAGCATAGAGTGGTTTTGTATTTTATCTGTTTCTATTTTCATAATATTAATATGAATAGAGAAATGACTAAGATATGTGTGAGTGCCTTTTCACTTTGGAATAAACTGTGTACAATCATTACACTTGCAGTCAGTTCCAAAAAATCATGCCCCTATATGAAGAGTAAAAGGGATTAATGTGACTAGTCAAATTAGCAATGAGCGCTGGGCATGTTTAACCTGGACTGTGCAGGAGGAACTGCACTTACTGTATCATTAATTTTTAGCAGGGATAACTCTCTCCTCAGGATCCCAAAGTGAATGACTCACAGAACATAGGCTTAATGCGCCAGAGTCCTGTTCTGCTCTGCTCATTAGGAGCTGTGTGCTTTGGGGAAGTTATGAAATACCTCTAGCTCTCCACTTATTGATCCAAACAAGAATATAATAATAATAATAATAATGATAATAATAATAATAATAATAATGTCACTGATGTTCATTTTGAGCATTAAAATAAAACAAATGATGGAAAGCTTGTGCTAGACTGATACACTCCACCCAATATAAATCACGTTAGTCAATGAAAACTTTGAATCACAATCCCCTTTCTAAAGTGTTCCCCTTAAATATATTTACATATTTGAAGCATGAAGAAATTCTTGGCTTTTATCGTGACTTACATTTTTTGTTTGCTTGCCTAGACATAATTTTATAAGAACTGATGAAGAAACCATTTTATCCTTATGACCTTGCACATCGATGATGAAAAAGTGATACAGTTCCTCATAGAAGTCTTAAAAAAAAAATTCTGACACATAGCACATGGGATCTGCCATTACACTTTCACCAGAATCATGCAGTATTGTTAATTATAAGCACAACCTTACACAGTTGGTATTTAGAACGTTTTCCCCAATGTATAACCAATGTGGCCCTGGAACTCTGCAGGCAGGCCAGTCCATGTCCCTGGAGGGCAGCACTCGGTGCGACTGAGTTGGTAGAGTTCAGAGATAACTTGGAAGGGAAGCTGCAGGGTCTGTCTCCCATGGCTCACTTATTCCTTTTAGTACACTAAAGGCCCCCTCATATTACATAGAACACTTGACCTAATTTCCTACATTCTTAAGGCTGAATAATAGTCCACTGTGTACAAGAACCATATTTTTAATTCATTTTCCAGGGAAACAATTTTGGTTGTTTTCATCTTTTGGCTATTGTAAGCAATTCAGTGAAAATATAAGTGCACGTATCTCCTAAAATCTGATTGCAGTTGTTTCAGTTTTTAATTTTTGAGGAACTCCCATGCTGTTTTCACAGGCAATTTTGCTTTTCCTCATTCTTGCACAAGCATTCTGACTTCTCCACATTCTTCTAACATTTGTTCTTTTCTGTTGTTTTTGCTCTTATTGTTTTTTGATTGTAGATACTCATAATAACAGATGTGATGATACACACAGAGTACTGATTTGCATTTCCCTGACCTTCAGTGATACACAACGTCTCTTCACAAACCTGGAGACTTCAGTAGGTTTTCAGAGAAATGTCTACTCAAGTTGTTTGCTATTGAGGTATAGTTATCAAGTTGTTAGGATGATTTAAATATTAGCTCTTTATCAGATTTATGCTTTGCAAATATTTTTCCCATTTCCATATGTTGTCTTTTCACTCTTTTTATTGTTTGTTTCTGTCTAGACTCTCTTTAATTTAAGGTAGTCTCACTCATCTTTTTTGCTTTTCTTGCCTGTATTTTCTTGTGTTACTAATTAAAGAATTCAAATGATGAGTTTCTATAGTATAAATTTGTTTATACTATACTATATTATGCTATGCTATACTATGCTATGCTATGAAATATCTCTACCTAGCTATAATGATTGTACACAGTTTATTCCATTTACATTCTACTTGGGGTATCTTGCTCTTTTTCAGTTACAGAACATTCCTGATAAACCTTAGGATAATTGTTGCATTTTTAAAAATGGCAGATGTCCCCATTTCTAATTAAATTACCCTTCAAGAATCCTACTATTTCACTTATGTGCTTATCATGATAAAGTTCTAACATCCCAAATTAGTCAAATTAATATTCAAAAAATGAAGCTCTCTTGGTACCTGGTGCTAAAAGTTATTGACATCCTGTTTTTTGAATTATTCAAACATGCATCATTATCAATTTAGGTAAGGGTGTTTTATAAAGTATAAATAGGTAATTCCTTTAAGGATACATTCTTTTGCTTGTTTATCTAACAACTGGCCCATCCTTATTCAGTTTGTGTATTAGAGGCTCACAAAACTGTTTGGGTAGAGTGGAATTATAGTGGGAACACGTGTATGGTTAAGTTTTTCTGGGTCCTATGCTAGGGTCATAATAGGCAAACGTCATAGTTGATGTTAAGAAACAATCTAAGGATGCTTGTTATATGTAAGATACACTTTGGAGGATTTCTATTTTATAAGTATGGAGACTGCTAACAATTCCCATTTTTTTCCTAGATGATTAGCACTGAAAAGAGCTGAAATCAATAGTGAAAAATATTATGGGAAAACTTGTCAGCATCATAAACATCAAATCTGTATACGGAAACCAAGACAAGACATTGCCACACTCCTTAGGGAGCTTAGAATGTGGCAATCTCAGGTGTGTAAGCATCTGACATATTCTCTAGTCCAACTATGTCCTCTGCCACCAGTATGACTCTACCAGGAATGCAGCTCTCATGACAAAATCTGAGAGATATCCTGTGCACTACACAGGGGCCTCTCATGAGGCAGCCACTGCAACCTGCAGCCCTGAGGAGACCCCCATGATAGGAAGCAGAGCAAATCTGGTTGAGCGAAAATGGGAAATTTGCAGACGGCAGCAATGCCAAGGATGGCTTACTGAAGGGGAAAACAGGCATGGATATGAGAATGACAACAAGGGCATATGCAACAGCTACAATTTAAACTAATAATAATGACAACCAAAACTCAAGTACCAACGAGTGCCTGTACTCCGCTAAATTCTTTGTATATCTCATATGATTCAATCTCCCAAACTATGGAACTAAACTATGAAAATGCCCATTTTACTCATAATAAACCTGAGGATCAGCGAGGTTAAATAACTGGGCCAAGGACACAGTGACAAACTGCTGATTCCTGGATTTAGAATGATCGGAAACTGACTCTGAAACTCAGCTTCTTACCCACTGGAACACACAGATTTCTTTCTCTAAATTCAGAACAAAAAAGCAGGTTTTTGGACAATCACAAAACCCCTTCACTACTAAGATCCTAAGTGCCAATCCAGGTGGGAATGGGCAGGTATGTGATCCTGTTTCCAATCATTACATTGTTTTATTATAAACCGAGTAAATCTTATAAAAAAAAACCCAGCATGCCTGTTCACAGACTCAAATACATTTTTAAAAAAATTTAAATTGCTAGGCCCTGGAGATCAAAAGTTTAAACTATAATTACATTTCCAGATGGTCTCTGCATATGAAAAGCAAATTAAAATCTAATGCATAGAGTATTTAATTTTCTTGGAAGAATTCATAGGAGTTAAAAGGCAGGATTTGCTCCTACTTCTAAATGCTGAAGCAGTGTTTGTGCCTGTGTTAACAGGCAAATTGAGTGCAATGCACACAATCTTGATGTCCACCAGGGTAGGGTGCTCACATGCTTGGTGGCCAGAGGTCATTTGCCATGATATGACCTTGAGCAATTAGTGCTGTCTCTCCTTTCCAACCTGAGATGTGATTCTAGGAAATCTCCACTAATGACAAGGAGAGAAGCTTTCTTTACAAAGCAAATGTAAGTTTCCCTTTCTCTGCAGGCTGACCAGTACTTGCAAAATTTTTTGTGGTTTCATAATATTCACTCTAGCTAATGTGAAATGATATGTCGTTATAGTTTTAATTTGCATTTTGCTGATGATTCGTGCTAATGGACAGTGCTTCATGTGTTGCAGTACATTTATATCTTTTTTGAGAAATATCTATTCAGATCATTTGCCCATTTTAAAATCAAGATTTTTAAAATTCCAGAATATATATTAACATTCTTTGCAGACCCAGAACACTGAACATAATGTGGAAATTCAGAGTTACTCATAGGATCAGTATTACTATCAGGCTCTTAAGGAATAATGACCTTGGCCTGAGATGGCAAGGTCCTGCATGCTATGGAAGCCTTCCTGCCAAGCATGATTAATGCTCAAAGGTACAGTGAAAGGTAAAAATAATGCTGTAATCAATTCAGATGTTATACATTGATATTTATATTAGGCTTTTGTAAAATTCTGCATATGGATTCTTTGTCAGCAGAGTGCTTCTTATTCTTTACACACAGCCTGTAAATATTTCCATTTTATGCATTTGGCTTTAAAAATGGAGAGGATACCAGCAGGAACAGGCATGGAACGAAGTTATACTTCTAAACATAATGCTTCATTTCTACCCTAGGATTATACTTTAAGATTTGCAAACTACTTTCAACTATCTAGGGTAACAAATGTGAGTGAAATTATTAAATCAAAGGTTACCTTAAAAATTCTCACAGAAGTCCACACTGTTTTAGCAAAGACTGGTCAGATTAATGTGCAAAATGAACACAGAGAATTAAATGCACTGATAATTTGGAACCTTAGTTTCCTTATTCAAGAAAGTCAGAAACAAACAGGTTCATTTGAAAGTTACACTCTCAGAAGTGACAATAGAAGACCTGGGGACGCAAGAGATCAGTAAGAGCAGAGAAGGGAAAACTATATAGGGAAGGGGTCAGAAACTGGGCCTTTTAGGAGTTTGAAATGCAAATTCACCAGCATCACAATAAATAACGGCAGAAGGAACTGTCACTGAATTTAGCATTGAAGGCACTGGAGACTTTAGAAAGAGCAATTTCAGTTTATTGAGAGGGTTCAGACCATGTTACACAGTTAAATGCTGTAGAGCAGCATTGGGGAACCTTTTAGAGCTCTCAGGGATACAAACAGTTTGGGGCAGAATATGCCAGAGCTTCCACCCCTTTGCTAGAGTCACTGCAGTGGTACTATGAGGCCACAGTACTAAGACTGGAAGGGACAAGATGGTAACTACGAATATCTGCAAGCACCTTGGAAGTGGTCTTTTTGGTTTTTTGTTTGTTTTTAACAGCAGGAGAGAACCTGGTTTACCATAAGTTGCAGTGAGGGAAGGGAGACAGGAAAACATGTGGACTGTAAGAGTGGGTGGGATGAGAGGCACTGAAGAGGTGAAGCTAGAGGGAGGATGTGGGGCACATATTTCCCCAGGGGTTAGACAGCCAGAAGGCACCACCTGCCACAGTGTTCACAGCCCCCTGTCCCGCACGGGGAGCGCTCCTGCTGATGACTTGTGAAGGTCAGGAAACGCACGCCTGGGCTCTGCGCAGAAGATTTCAGAGCTGATGGGCCTGGCTCAGACTCAGCCTTCCCTTTCCGCCGCCCGTGAGAGTCACCTGTCCCGTGGGCGGGGTGCGTGAAGGATGAGAAGGCACTGAGAAGTGGGCTCTGCACAGCCGAGTAGCGCCCGCAAGAAACACAGATGTGAAAAGAGGCTGAGAGGTAATACAAACATCAAAACGTCCTCAGGAACCACGGTGATTTCAGGAGTTGTCTATTACCAACAAAACTGACGAGTCCACAAACACAAGAAAGATATTTACTAACAAAAAACATAGGGATGCTCCCCTTCCCTGCACCCCAGGTAAAAATAATGTTTCACGTTTTCCACGGGCACTAATTGTTTTATTTAGGCTATTCAGGTCAGCAAATAGAAATGCCATCCCTTTGTATTTTAAAATGATTTTATTGGGATTTAATTAACATGGCATAAAATTAATCAGTTGAGTATATATAATTCAATATTTCTTAGTATAGTTATAAAGTGGCACAGCTATTACCACTGTCTAATTTTAAGATATTTTTATCATCCTGAGAAGAAAAGAATCTTTGTCTTTATAAAGAACCACTTCTCAGACAGGCGTGGTGGCACACTCCTGTAATCCCAGCATCCAGAAGGCTGAGGCAGGAAGATTGATGTGAGTTCCAGGGCAGCCTGGGCTGCAAAGTGAGTTTGAGGGCAGCCTGAACTGAATAGTGAAACCCTGTCTCCAAAAGGACCAGAAAAAAAAAAAAAAGAAAGACTTCTTTCCACGTAGCTCCTTTTTATCTCTCTCTATTTGCCTGTCATTGAACTTTTTATGAATTAAGTCATCCAATACGTAGTCTTTTCCATATGCCTTTTATTTATCAAACTAAATAAACATTAGGCACGTCTTTTGGGATTATAGAAAAATAAGTTTCTAAAATGTCAGGCTTCTTCCTTAACCATATATCAAGCATATATATGTACATCCCAAGCTTTTAATAACCCTGAGCTACAGGTATTATTCCTATGATTCAGACAAAGATACTGAGGTGTAGTGATTTAATTCAATTTCCAACATCATAAAGCTCTTAAGTGTCAGCACCAGTATTAAAAATCAAGTCAGTTTGACTTCTATGTTTTTTCCACTAGCATATCACCTCATATTAATTTCAAAAGGCTTATTTTCCTAAAAATGTCATTTATCTAAGGATATTAAATTGGATAGTGGATATCCTTGAACTGTATGCCATGAGCCTTTCTACATTGTCTTGTACCAAAAAGGAAACATAAGAGAACAGCACTGTGCTTTTGAAATAGGCGAGATAATTTTAAAAGCAGATAAAAAGTCGCAAGTAATCACAAAAGGAGCCCGTCTGAATATTGAAATATAATCCACTTTGCCCAATCAATTATTCTGTACATAAAAGAATACTAGAAAAGATTAGAAGGACCTTGGCTTTTGTTTTTAATTATTTCCAAGTTTTCTCTGGGGTGACATATAAAAGGACATAATAGGATATGGCTAAAGGACTTCAGACTAATTTTCAGGACAGACACAAGCCAGCGGATCTGATCTCAGATGGCTGGAGAAGTCTTGTAGTTGCTGAACACCTAACGGCTCCCCCAGTCTGTCCTGTTAACAAGCTCAGCATCCTTGGTACGGCAGGGCTTCTGTGTGACTGCTTTCAGATTAATTCTGCATCTTCAGAACATATTCCTCAAATTCCAGAGGACATTAGGGATTTCGGACAATCGATTCCAACTATTTCAGCCTCATCTCTTTCCTTTTTCCTCCTTCCATCAGTGACTTCCTGGCTGCTCTTCATTTCAGGAACCCCAGGCTTATTGTTACTCTCACCAGTTGTATTGGTTTGGTGCTTATTTTGCAAGGGGAACAACATAATACAGGACA
>NW_004955510.1:1992792-2144555 GCF_000276665.1 Chinchilla lanigera | reverse complement strand
TTATGCTGCTGGCAATAGTCCTCAGGTGGGCCTCCCACACCCAGCACCACACTTACTCAGTTCAGCTGGGGGTTATAAGTTGACCACCAGTTATCAATCCACTAAAGCAGTCTTTGATCCTTTGAGCTAATTGGTACCTAAGTCTAGTTGATTCAGCTTAATGAACAAACCCTCCATTCCTGCCCCTTTTCTTGGTTTTCGTCTTACTCTCCTCTGTTCCCAAACTGATAATAGCCAAAGAATTCGTGGAAAAACAAACAGAATTGGTGGATGTGATGGTAGTTTGTGTGAAGACCTCCACTGTTTTCCCTCGTGGCTGCTATACCATTTCCCATCCTCGCCAGCCATGCCCCAAGGTTCTAAATCATTCATGACCTAGCCAATCTGTTGTTCTTTAGCCTTCCCTTTGTTTTAACAGTAACTATCTAAATGGGTGTGAAGTGATGTGATGGTGAGAGTCAAGCATCTTTTCACATATAGAGGGCATTTATAAGTCTTCTTTTGACACATTTATTTGTCCTTCTACCTTTTTTTCTAAACCAAGTCATATGTTTGTGTGTGTATGTGTGTGTGTGTGTGTGTGTGTGTGTATTATCTTCTAGGTATTTACTGCTTATTATACACATTATTAAAGACATTTTTTTCCAATCCATGGTATTTTTTTCACTCTATCTTAATAGGCAAAAACATTTTTAAACTTTGATTTATTCTAATTTATCTATTTTGGTGCATTGCCTATGTGTTTGTTGTCATATCTAAAAGATTAAGATCAATGCCAAATCCAACATTATGTATTTACTCCTATATTTTCTTCTATGTGCTGTAATTTAAACTCTCATCTATGCTTGTTCAATCAATTTTGAACTATTTTTTGCATGGTGTAAGGTAAGAATCCAGCTTCAATATTTTGTATATGAATATCCAACTTTCCCATCACCATTTTTTGAGAATACTATTATTTCCTCCTCAAATTGTATTGGTACTTTTGTACAAAATCACTTGACCAGGCATACAAAGTTTATTGCTGAGCTTCTTATTCTATTCATTAGTGAAGCTATCTTGGTTTTTGCTTTGTTTGGAAGTTGATTCAATCTCCCAAATAGTTGTCTATGCATATTTTCTGTATATTTTTATTTAGTTTCAGGTGTATGTCTCTAGGAATTTGTCTCTGCCATCTAGGTCACCAATATGTTTGTATTGTTCATAATACCATCTTTTTTATTAGTACATGTGCCTTCCTACTGTGGGGTTGGTACATGTACATAACACATCTCAATTACTTATTTCTTCCACTTCCCTCCTGTTCCTTACTGCTTTCTCCAGGTCTTCATCCCCTTCCCATTTGAGAAAGATCTATCTCCCTACTTCCCACTCTTTATCTTTTATTCTGCTCTTTATTTATAATTTGAGTTTCTTATATAAGACAAACTATGTGCTATTTAAGCTTGTGTGTTTGATTTATATCATTTCACATTATGTCCCCAAGGTGCATCTGTTCTTCTACAAATGACCAAAATTTATTTTTCTTTATGGCAAAGTAGGACTCTATTGTGTGCAAGTAATACATTATCCTTTCTATTTTAATAAATATAATAGTGGTAGCATCTTCTTTTTAATTTAATTTATTAAAATCTCATCTCTAATTGCTAGTCAATCTAGCTAAATAGTTGTCAATTCTTTTGACCTGTTCAAAGAACCAATTCTTGGTTTTGTTTATTTTTATATTGTTTTCCTGTTCTTGTTTTTATGTTTACATATTCTAAAATAAATTCTTTCACTCATTATATTAGATTTTGTTTATTTATAGAAATAGACATAAAATTAGGCTTTGATGTGAGTTCTTGATTGGTAGGGTTTGTTTGTGTGCATGTGTGAGCGTGTGTGTGTGTATGTGTGTGTAGGTTCCATATTTTAAATACATATCCTATTACCCTATAGCCTATGAACTTTCTCATGAGAAATGACTACAGTCTTAAAGACTATCATGTATTTGGTAAGTATACTGCAAGCCATTTTTTTGCTGCTTTAAAAACTTTGTCTTTAACTTTAACATTTTATTATAGTAATCACTAGTATGGAAAAATTCTCTGAATTGATCCTACTTGGAATTTATTGAGCTGCTTGTTTGTACATTCATTTCTGTCCTCAAATTTTGAAAGACTTTTTACCATATTTCTTCCAATAATCTCTCTTCCCTTCTCTCTCTTCTTGAACTCCCATGCTGTGCTTATTGATTGGCTTGATGATGTTCCTTGCATTCCTGAGGTTCTCTTCCTTTTTCTAAAGTCATTCTTCCTTTTCCTCCTCAGACACAGTAATAAAAAATGACTTGTCTTCAAGTTCTCTGATTATTTCTCCTGCCTGTTTGAATCTGTTGTTGAAGATTTTTGAATTTTTCAACTCAGTTACTATACTTTTCAGTTCCATAATTTCAGGTTTTTAAAATAAATTTTACCTCTTTTTTGAGAGTGTCATTTCATTCATATATAATTTTCCAACTTTCTTTCAATTGTTCATTGTATCCCTGTGGGCATTGTGAAAATTTAAGATAGCTGTTTGAAAGTGTTTGTCCACAATAGCATGTCCACACCTGTGTCTTCTGGAACTGTTTCCAGGGATTTTGTTCCTTTATGGGCCATGTATTCCTGTTTGCTTGTACAGCTCATGATCTCCTGTTAAAAACTGGGGCTTTGAATGGCAGCCACATCCCCTAGCTTTTGCCAAGCTTTTGGTTCTGTGCAGGATAGACGTGCACTCATCAGTCCTTTGAAGCCTAATTCCCCTAAGCTTCTCCCCTCTGTCTTCTCTCAGAGTTTGTGCTATTCCGTTGCATTCCTCAACAGGTGAACTCTTGCTCCAGGTGTTTGCACACAGCTGCCCATGCAGTTTCATGAGCCATTATGACTGCTGCCCATAGCTCTGTCCACATTTAGCTTTGTAGCCTTAAGTTAGATCATACAGAGACCATCCTTCTGGCACCTGAGTACTGGCCATAGTGCTACCATCCTCTCTGCCATCTGCAGCTCACAGACACTGGACAGCCACCTGCCTCAACGTCGGATGCATGGCCTTGAAGAGGAGTGAGGTCAGGGCCATGGAAAATGCTATACAATTTAAAATTACACTAAATGTCCTTTTCTTTTTCTGGATTGGGCATTTGTTTGGTTATGTATCCTTGAATTATTTTCATAGCCTTTACGAAGTTACTATATTCAGTTTCTAGTTGTTCTTTTTAATATTTCCATGGGGGAATCTTGCTGATGGCACTCTTATCTCCTGGTTTTTGTAAGAAAATAATATTTTTCACCACTAACACATTTGATGTACATCTCCATGACACTGACTACACTTTGTCCTATAATCCATTTATCTTTTGATTGTCTTCATATTTAATCACCTTCAGAATTCCTCAAGGACATAGAGCAGTTCCTTCTTCATCCACTAAAACACAGGGCTCTGTGCTTGGCTTTGAATAGGCATTCAATTTTAGCTTGACAAATTGAATGCTATAAACAAACATGCCTGTGTGCACAGCCCTCACAGTAGCTAGCACATCACATTTTCCCTGGCTGCACAATCACAGCACTGCTTGAGAAAGTGTGTCAATCGCTGGGTGTGTTCACAGAAAGCCCACACTGATTTGTTGAAATTGGTATATTGTTAGGTTGGCAGGCTGTTTTTAGAAACTGCAGCAGGCTCCGTGCATCAGCTAGAAAGGAAAATGAGCACCACTTCCCAGAATGTCTGCACCTCTCTCCTCCCCTCACTGAAAAGCGGGTATTTACTCAGACATGCAAGGCAGCCTGGATCCTACTGTGGCTTTGGGGTCTTCAAGAAATGCAATAAGCAGCCCTGCTTTGCTCAAGAATAAAAGGGAAAAATTAAAAGCCACAGCAACCTCAAAAAGAAACACCTTAGTGTTGCATGACTCTCTTAAAGTTTGAAGCGTATGAGTTTAAAGCAAAAGACTGCAGGATCCTAATTAGTTCGTACTATGGCAGACAAAGGGAAAAAGAGGCAAGCTTGCTTCCCCTTGCCTGGCACAGGCACAGGAGTCCTTCCCCAGAGGTTAAATGCCCCCCTGGGGGTTGTGTGTCATCGTCCTGAATGAACAGGTCCAGTGAAAAAGCACGGTATTTGCACAGGGACATCCAAAGGGGATGTGAGTAAGTGGAGAAGTTTGATTACTCATTCAAAATATTTTATTAAATAGCCACAATCATGAGACAACATTTTGGAAGAGAAAAGACTTACTGGAAATCAGCACAAATCCACCCCCACCCTCAGCATCTCCTTCCAACTCTCGAAGAACACCAATGACTGGACTCCTAATTGTTACGTACAAACCTCTGAATCTGTTTGTGCAGAAAGCAAACCTTCCCTCACTTCACTAATATTTTAAGAGCCTCCTTCCCGGTGTATCTGTCTTCTGTTTGCATCTACATGTGGCAGGCATACAACCGCATTAGCCGTACTTTGAACAAAACGTTTCAAAGTCTCAGAAATGGTATCCCACGTACCCACCTGATTTGTCAAAGACTTTACAATCATTTTTTTTTACAGCTAGGAGATATATATTAAACATTTGACTAAAGTTAGTTTTGACAGAAAGGGTTATGGTTACATGAAACACAGAGATAGAATTTTTCTTGCCTTCTAATTTAAAAAGAAAATTCCAATATTATCTTAACACCATGATTCCCCCTCATTAAGTACATGAACCTATCTTGCATAAGCATAAGGTCACACAATCAGGTGTGCAGTAGTTATTTGCTGAATAAACCAATTCATAGTTTTTTGATCCAAAATTTCAGAAATATGTGAACCTCAATTATTAATAGAATCTTTTCAGTTTTAACTTTGCCTGAATTTGTGTTAGTAACTTCTCTTCAGGAAAGATTAACACTCCTGTTAAAATAAATACATATGTACAATATATCTAGAGATGATATCACTTGAACTGAGATAGAGGAGGGACACTAAAAAGACCTTCAGAGTGACCCAGGCTTTCTCAGTAGTTCAGGTGCTCTGGTGTCCAGCAGGTAGGAGGAACTAGAGAGGCTTTTAGTAAGGCTGAGAAGAGAGTCAGAAAGAAGAAAGCTCTGGTTTGCAAGGCAATCTGAAACTTCTGTTAACTCTTGGAGCAGAGACATTCAGAGACTGTGACAGAAGAGATATGGCTACAGAATAGGGCACTGCAGACCAGGGAACTGTGTAGACAGCTGACTAGGAAGTAGGTGGGATCCAGCCATACAAACAGAGGCAGCTGATAGGATGCATAAAGGAGGACCCAAGGGAGAGTTTGGGATTCTCTCATCTCTACTAAGGCCTGTTTCCAGGAACTGTAACTGAGACTTAATTTGCAGAACATAGCCATGGGGAGAAGGAGGCTTTCTGAGCCAAATCCAAGCAGTGGCAGCCACTGGAGCTGAGGGTAAGTGTGCCTGCAGCTAGAGGACACTGAGCTTGGTCACCATGACACAGAGCAGCTTCTCTGCCCAGCAGGGTCCTGGAGGCTGTCGAAAGTGTCCATAAGGTTATGAGTTTTCTTTGTGAAGTACCACTAGGTGCTCATTCCTCTTACGAACTCTATCCTGAGGTTGCAAAATTCTTCTGGTCTTATCAAAGGCTCTCCCAATTCTGCCTCTGCAGTTAACACTATTATCTAATGATTGTTCTCCTTTATTGAGTACTTTTCATGTATTTTACACAGTTTAGCTCATATTATCCTTACAATGCATTCTTATGAGAGGAGAAAATCAAATCCTGGAGTGGTTCAGATCCTTGGGCACACTTGGTGCAGGAGAAGTGAAGCTAGGACTTTCAGCCTCTACCTAGCTCTACGATCCGAGGATTTGACCAATTTTCATTGACAGGTGCCTTTTTTCCCAATTTTAATAACCAAGTAACCCCCAAAAATATTGAAGTACACTGTTTAGAAGGGAGCCAGAAACTCATAAGCCTTCTTTCATGTTGCACATTGCCATAACACTGGAACTTAAGGGGTAAATATCATCAGCGAGGTACAAAGAAGCCACAGGGAGGGTATACCCCCGATAGCAGCAGACACCTGGTTCCCAGGGATCCCCCTTAGCAATCTGAAAGAATAAAACCATGGCCAGCTTTTGCAGAACTGGCTGTGGGATTGGGATGAAAACAATCAGCTCTCCTCTATATTGCATTTCTTATTATGTACAAAGGTGCAAAGGAACATGTGATCAATCCTAGTTTTATTTTTGAGACAACCAAAACAGTAATTAGGAGGAAATTATAGTAATGATGACACTCTGCTGTTTTGACCTCCTAATGGAAACTGCAACATCCAGTCAGCAAACATTTTGAAGTAATGTCCATGCAGACACATGAGATTACATGTGTATGCATGTGCTTGCCATACTTCTCACCTGGGCAAGAGGTCCTGACAGGGCAAGGAGGCCCAGGGAACACCAGGACCCAAAGCATTCATTCTGGCACACTGCCTTTACCACTGGTGAAGACACCATGCAGATTTCAGCCACTATGACCTAGGCATGGTCTCGTCCTGAATTTAATGCCTCTGTCTGTGTTTCTCATCAAGTGTTCCCATCACACCAGCCACCACGGTCATGCAGCTTCTGCTTCTTGATATGTTATACATCTCCCAAGTTGTGTGAAATGCTTCCTGGCCCAAATGTCCTTCCTTGGTTTACTATGTACCTAGGTGTCTTTATAGCTTGAGCACTTCCTGTCTACCCGTCATTCTCTCCTTTGTGTTTTTCCCTG
This sequence comes from Chinchilla lanigera, assembly GCF_000276665.1. Lineage (NCBI taxonomy): Eukaryota > Metazoa > Chordata > Mammalia > Rodentia > Chinchillidae > Chinchilla > Chinchilla lanigera. The sequence goes on along the minus strand of NW_004955510.1, from coordinate 2,137,793 downwards.
GAACACAGAGGTGATCAAGAAGTGTGTACAGCAGGAAAAGGAAGAAACAAAAAACTGCAGGGGATCAGGAAGGGAATGAGGAGGGCAGCAACAAGGAGAGAGACAGTAAACATACCTCATCCTACCTAAGAGCTAATTAAAAAAATGACAGAGACTGTAACAGAGCAAGTAGAGAGCTGTGGGTGCTTACACACTCACTGAAGGATGGAAGTAAAGATTCATGCTGAGCTCATCCACTGCACAAGGAAGCTGAGGCCCAGCTGACTTGGTGTTCAACTTCCAAAGCCTTCTGAATGGTCACTTATAGCATGAAGTCAAGAACGTTCCCGTTTTCTTCCAGTCATCCCATTGGCATTGATTTATATGCATAGATTCCCTCTCTCTCTCTCCTCCATCCCTCCTTCTCCACCCTTCCCTCTGCTCTTTGAATTTAACCAGAATCACAGTCAGACAAACTGCTCATTTTAGCCATACTGAAGGATCATTAAATGCCACAGGTCTGAGTTGCCGCTGACACTCAGTGAGCCATCTCTGAATAGCTGCGGCAGCCGCAGTCCTTTCTATTCTGGGATATAATTCAGTGCCCTCCTTGAATAATTCTCTCCTGGGAGAAATCTGTCAGGTCCTTTTGTATCACTTGTCTCTTAGACAATGCCCACATATCCATAGAAATTTCCTGAGATTAAAAAAGGGAGGGGAAGGAAAAAAGATAGCTGTGTTTCAAAATAAAACAGGCCCAGGCTGTACAGAAGATCCCTCAGATACAACCTCTGCCTCCTTGATGACTCAGCCCCTCAGCAGTGCTCCATGAAGACCTGACACATCCTGGAAATTCAGCAGAACTCCTTTTTATCACAGTTCATGGTTATGAAGCCTGCCTACTACCAGCCACCCGGCATTGCGAGGGACAAGCAGTGCTACATCCAATCTCTGCCTTCTTGGACCGCCAACTCCATGTGGAGGAGGGAGGCTAGACTAATTCAAATCTCAGTCTGGTATAACCTTCTACCCTGGCATAAAGACACTCAGCCATTATATAACTCAGCTTTCTCGTCTATGTACGGGCAACACCGGTACTCATAGGAAAACCAAGGTTTCAGTGTGATTTCTTTGATGGGTTGAAAACAGGAGCAGCCTACTGCAGGTGCTGGATAAATGCTCTTTTCCATTTTCTTTAAGAAATATATGATTACAGAGCAATTACTATGTAAAATAGGACATTTGAAACACACATATACAGATATACATACATCTTAGGTATATGTATGTGTTCATAAAAGTAATATAACTAATTTATTTTCCTTAAAATCAAGTTAAATTTGACTGCTAAGTATCCTTCTCTGCCCAAGAGAAAAGAAAATTGAACAAACTTAGGACTGAAGCCTTGTCCCTTCTTCCAACATGTCCCCAAACCCCATTGTGGACAAGGTCCTAACAGTGTTGTTGCTTGGTTATAGGGCTCATGAGTCAGAGGCCATGGGTCACCCATGGACGTTCTACTGTCCCTGTCCTTCTGTTTCCTTCAGGTCCAGCAACCCAGAGTCTGGCGCTTTTGATGTGCATGCATAAACCAGTCCCTCCCTTGTGTGATTGTACAGAACAGGGCACATGTTTTCTCTTCTGTAGAATCCACAATACTCTCTCCCCTTCCTAGGACTGCAAATCACTGTTGGATCAAAGAAAAGCATCTCCTATTTTTACTTGCTTTCCTTCTGAGGCACCCTGCCTCTGCAATCTTCATCAGAAATTTGGCAATTAGGAACACAAGTTTCTCCCAGGTCAGTAAGCCCAGAGCCTGCTGCCTTGTTGAATAGGGACAAGAGGACATGAACCAACATAAGTGAGTAGCTCAGATTTTCTCCTGCACAATAATAGTAGTGAAGACTTACATAGCTAACATGGGGTGAGCTTGATGAAAGCACATGCCTGTCCACAGTTACAGGACACACCAGTCAGTAAGGTGCAGCACTTTGCTGACTGTTGGGAGCTTCACTGACCCTGTGTTCTAGGGAGCAGAATGCATTAGTGGCCCCTGCCTTGACTGGTTACAGAGACTGTTTTGGTAGGGTGTGGACTGACTGCTCACATACTTATTCTTCTCTGAAGTTCCCTGGCCCTCTGGCCAGCCTCTGATCAGACTGTGTGGCCAATGCTGCCTTTGGTAAGGGTGACAGGGTCCAGAATCCTGAAACCAGCATCACAATCCTAGTCCTTTCCTGTGGCTACTTCCTCAAGGTGTTTGATGCTTCTTTTGGGACCAAGACCATTGCCACATTCTCCCCATGCCTATCCAATTCAAAGATCTAGTATGTGTTGGCAGTGGTGAATAATCTAATCTTAATGTTGCTTCCTTTTATCCAAGGCTCAGTAGCCCAGGCACTGGTTTAGAAGCCACTAGCTCCAACCTGCTTGCCAGGTCATTCTTCTCCACCTGTCTGACCTTTTTAGCACACTGCTTTTTTACTTGCTTTGATCCAGCTTCCTGGCCTTGATTACCCAACTGTTTCTTCTTAGAGGTAGGTTTTTCTAGGGTGTGATTATCCTAGCCCAGCAATTTTATGTTTCACTTAACCCTTGTCTACAGAGTTGAGGTCAGAAGAGTTAGAGTCCAATAGAAATTAGATGTTGAGGTTGATTTCTTCCCAGTAGAATCCATGGAGGAGTCAAAGGAAGGAAGCACCATAAAGTTTCAGGCATCGAATCTCCCTACCAAAGGCTGCAAGGTCTCTGGAGTCCACACTCCTGCCTGGGGTAGAAGGTGAGCTGAGAAGTGTGGTATTTCCCAAAGGCAGTCAGAGATGCTGTGCCAGGAAGAAAGAAAAAGTAGGAGGAGGAGGACAGGGAAAGAGGGTAAGAGGCTTGGATCACACAGCAAGCAGAAAAGGTAGCGGGTGATGCCAGCATAGGAGGGCAGGAACAGAAAAGGTCAGGAAAATGGAATGAGGGCAAGGCAGGCTCAGACCTCAGATTAAACTGATGCATGTGATCCTGGACCATCATGCATGTGGACAGGGCATGCCCCTTCAAAAGCCTCCAAGACTGGATTGATTCAAAAGTGAAGTTCCCTGGTTCACTTCTGGATCCACTACCCAGTTCCAATTCTCAGCCCTGTGAATCATGTTTGGGGTGGAAGGAGCAGGACCACTTTAAAGGTATTCAAAAGGCTCTGTACAATGAACACGATGGTGCTATCCCTCAGTTAGTGGAAAGCAGAGGCCATCTGTTATAAAAGATCCATGTGTTGGGCTGGGGATTTACCTCAGCGGCACAGCGCCTGCCTCACAAGCGCGAGGTAGTGAGTTCAATTCCCGGTACCGGAAAAAAAATGAAAAACAAACAAACAAAAAGATCCATGTGATGTTAATGTTTTCCCTAGGACCATGCTCTGTCCCTCTAGGTCCTGACCTGGCCTTGGGGTCACCTTTGATTCCAGCTTCTCTCATAACACCGCTGAACTACTGGTAGGAGGGTTGCTGACTGCCTTGAGCCCTGGGTCCCCAGCCTTCTTATGAGGACAGAAACAATGGACTCCCAGAAGGAGCTCTGAAGTTAAACCCATAGTTTGGAAAACAAGGATCCCAGATCCAAGGTGCTCTAGTGAGCCAGTTCCTGGGGAAGCAAGGCCTTTTGTCTCCTGAGAAACTCGCTTACTTGAGACATCCCAGAGGGAAAGGTCTTAATTCGACACAAGATTGGTCAAGCAGAAATGTCCAGCAAATGTGCTCCTCAGCCAGAGCCAGATAAGACGCTGCCATGGCCATCATTTCATGCATGCACCATTGCTTGGTTAAAGGCCACATAGCCACTGCTGTGTGTCACTGTGAGATGCTCTCCACTAAAATGAAATGTCAAGAAACACTTTGGCAGCGAAGCATACCCAGGACACTCCTCCTCATCGCCTGCTGCTATTAGCGCAGACAGCTCTTGGGGCTAGAAAGGGAAGTCAGAAACTGGCAGTCAGGTGTGGAAGGCAGGGCTGGGTACTTCCTCTCTGCAAGGTGGGGGTGATGTTCTTGCTTTTTAAATGGTTGCCATTGTGAGGGCCATTAGACTACAAACTCCAAAGTGCTGTGTAAAATTTAGCAGTATTAGTGTCTTCTGAGCCTATTATTCTGACAATTAATTGCTGGACTTGGCTCCTATTTGCCCGATTTCATGTCTCATGGTAAACTGAATCTCATCTCTTCATTTGCCAAGATTTCCCATTTTAGCCAGGAGAAGCAAAGCTGCTGGTGCACCCGTTATGGCTGGGGGGTTGCCCAGAGGACGGGCTTCCCCGCCCTCACTGTGGTCTTTGCTGGACCCAGAGCTCCAGCTGAGCACCAAGAGCCAGGCCCTCTGGCTTGGAGACTATCTGCACAGCAACAGGAAGACCAGCTCTTTAGGCTTCCTGAGATATAAATACCCAAGAGAGCATGTGCATGTGATTTCCCTCTCATTTAATTGGTAGTTTGGATTCCACTGCACAATCAGCTTTCCCTCCATCAAGTCAATTAACTCCTGCAAATGCACTGGGTGACTCTATAATTATCGCTTAGTGTCAAAATTTGAAAAGTGGAATGAAGCAAACCTTAACCATATGACTTGGAGGTGAATGTCAGCCTCTGATAAAAAATGTTCCTGATTCTTCCTATGTATGGCTTCCACACGAATCTCATTTTACAGGAACTATATGAATCTACAGGTCTAGAGCCAAAAGATTTAAAAGCTACCTGACCTTCCATGGTAGGGACACAAACTGAAGCTCAAATTCCACATCTGTGTAAAAGGAATGACACCCCTTTCCCCACCTAATTTATAAGCCTTGGTAAACAAGGATAAAGATTGAAAGCTAAGTCATACAATTGTATGAAGTCTCAAAGTATTAATACAACAGATGTGAGAGAATATTATTATTTTATTTGATAAAATATATTGTCAGAAGAGGAAGTTAATTTGCCAACCACACAGGGCTAGCAACAGCCACCTTGGGTGTGACTTCTCAGCAAGGCTTCTCAAGGCTCATGCCCTGCGATGACGGCATCTACTTCAGTGGACAATCTAACGCGGGGTACAGGTCAACCCACAAAGAGGGGATGCCACTAAACCAGACTGTCCATGTGCACCAGTTCTAGACTCAGGATGCCTAGAGGTTTGGCTCCTGGCTCTGCCATATGGTATTACCTGTATCGTATGATATAACCCAGCTGATCAGATTTGGCATTTTTCTGATGATCGAGTGAAAACCTATCAGAATAGGTCCTCAATTAAAGCTAGCTCTGTCCCTTCCTAAATCTGCAATAACATTTCTAAATGATCCGTATGTGAATAAACAGTGTCAACAGACATGATCAAGGAAACAGCCTGTACTCGGGTCGCTGAGCTGAAGTCCATTGCTCCTCCCACTGCTGCGATGCTGTTTAACAGGAAAACGGGAAGGAAGCTGCCTAACATCAGAGCCCTTTGGCACTGATGGAGAGAGAGAGCAAGTTGATGCTGTTCTAGACAAATACTTCACTAGCAATTGAATGTTGCTACTCTACTTAGGACAAAGGACAAATGATCAAAGAAGACTAATTATAATGAATTATGATCCTTCTCCAAGTCTGTGCTTGGTGTTTCAGCTGCCATGTGAATGGATGACAAAGCTGAGGAAATTACTGCCTGCCATCTGTCTCAAAATTCAAAACAGGAGCAAAAAGTGCTCAGAGGGCAAGCCGGCTAATGATTAATTAAAATCTAAAAAGTGCTGCTCACTAGTCAATTCCTGAGCACATCCAGTCCTAAGGAGGCTGAGAATGGGGAGCTGGCATCTATCAGTTCCAACAGGGTGTGCTACTACGTGGACAGATAATGGAGAGATTAACACAAGAGCAGTCACGAGGCCAGCCAGGTGTCTCCAGGGCTCTTTGCTGTTTCAGCCATTCAAGCAAACTCTCCCCAAAACAAGAAACAAAACAAACAGTACTCAGGCTTACACAGCCATCTCGCCGACTCACTGTGTTCAAAAGCAGGTCCGTTATCCTTCCGCATGAGCTTTTCTTCTTAGGGCACCCGGATCAGAAAATAGTGCTGCTACCCACACAGCTCTCCCATCTCTCCCAGTCTGGAGATCCATGCAGACTGCCCCTTCCTGTGCCCCTTCCTCACGGGATGAAACCTCTTCGCCTCTGTCCAGCCTGTCTCCTCCTCTCAGTGCCCCCTCTACACTTCCGCTTAGCACTCGCTCCTCAGCATCATCTCACTGACCTTCTGGCCTCCAGCCCACGCCGCTCCACCCACCCCAACCCCTGGCCTTACCGCCAGGCCTCCACCGTGCACTTCAGGGCCCAGCGCGAGAGTCCGAAATCCCTCACAGGCTCACGACATCTATTGACTTTATTTTCAAATTCCTTATAAATAGCAGAAACTTTAAAAATGTGTACTTTTGGAGCATCCATATATAAAACAATCAAACAGATTCCTAAAGTGGTGCCAGCTCATCCCTCTGGTTACCCCTGATGGACCTTGGAATTGCTCAGGAGAACACAGTTTAATGTCCATTGGTGCAAACTCTCACACTGACTTCCCTTCTCTTCATCCCCAACTCACCCTCTAAAGGCAGGTCATATTTTTAATGCTAAAGTATTGCTATATGCTTAATTGTTTTATAGCACTACCTCTTGTATTTGAACAGGGTCTCGGAGTCCACAAGGAATCCCCTTGTCTCTCAGTCAAATATTCAGTGCATACTTAGCAAATGTCAACTGTACACAAAGCACTGCTCCAGCTGTTGCCAATGCAGGGTAAAACAAATTTTCTTTGTTCTTTCTTGTGCAACCAATAGTTTAATGGGGTAAACAGATAAATAGTCGTTGGAATCATATGAAATACACAAATAGTGAAAAATGGTCAATTTCACAAAGCAATTTCATATGGTTCAATCTATATACATTATACTCTATTGGGCTCAACCTAAAATCAGTTCTTGGGTACAAGAGTCATTATGGAAAGCCTACCAAAGCCAATAGGAGGGATGTGGCAATGTGCACAGAGGCTGTGAGGATGCCCTGGAGAAGAGGCAGCTTATAAATGGCAGAGGGGCTGGCAGTGCAGGTAGTGCACAGCATAAGCCAGCGAGCCCAGTGTGATTTAGGAATATTTCAGAGTAATATGAAAACAGTAGGAAAGATTAGGCAAAACAAATGAAAAACAAAGACGGGAGCTATTCAGATATCCTGAATGAATGATGCATGCTTCAAGAACAGGCATGTGGGGGTCTGAAGGGTCCCCTTGGGGAGGAGCCAAGGCTCTGCACACTGTAGTTGTGTTGCATGGCTCCAGCAGGGTGGGACCTCAGAGCCCCCAGTACCCGGCCCATAGCAGTGCAGCATCTGTGCAATGCCAGAGTTGCCCACTCAGTCAGGGACTCTGCCTGAACCCTAAAAGATTTCCTACAACCACAAGGACCCTAGGGACACGGATCCAAGGAAAGTAGCCAAGAAAGAGGCATCATCTCCACGTTCTGTGTCATATTCAGCTTAGCTTGTCATTGAACAAAAGTGAATAGGGAATTATAAGAAAGACAGGGAGATCAAAACAGAGCAAATTAAACAGCGCTATTGAAGCAAAGGGATGAAAATTAAGATGTGGTAGTATTCATCAGGTAATTAGGAGCTAGCAAGTTTCAGCATTACTGTGTGACACTCTGTGCTACGTACCTTACAGATATGATGTATGCCATTATTACAAGTTTTAAAGTAGCTATTATTTTCCTTATTTTACAGAAAACAAGTCACTGAGAGGTAAAGCCATCTATCCAAGATTATTCAAATCACACAACAAGGCCAGGGATGTGAATTCAAAAGCCTTAGCCCCTTAACCCTTCACTATCTTGTTGTGTGCACAGCTCCATGATCCAGAGTGCTGAAGTTAAACTTGAGGACACACTTGGGCTCAGTATGGCTGTTATTCCTATTCTGCACATGAAGAAACAGGCATGGCTGATGGACAAAGAGAAGGCATTAGAAGAGCGCTTACAGAAAAGTTTAGAATGCACAGGCAGGAAGAAGAGGAAAGATGCCTTCTCTGAAATATTTGAGAAGAATCAAGAAGCAAGTCCCCTATTGATTATACTGTGGATGTGATTTTTGGCCAAAGAATCATGTGATGGAATTTTTTTTTTTTTCTTCAATGTAGCAGGGTCAAAGCAGTGGAACCTATTAGGGCAGAGGCCTGGTAGGAGGTGAGTTATATCACTGGGATCTGCCTTGGAAGAGATTAATTTAGTTCTCAGTGGACCAGGCTAGTTCTCACTAAAGTGGGTTGTTATGAAAATGGGGAGTTGGGTCCTGCTTGGTCCCTTGCTTCCTGACTCCCATGTCACCTCTCTCTCATTTGTGACTTGCCATGTGATTCACCCCCATGAGGCCCTCATAAGTGGTAAGAAGATGCTTGTGCCATGCTCTGAGGCCTCCAGAACTGTGAATGGAATCTCTCTTCTTGACAAATTGTTTAGCCTCAAGTATCTTGTTATAGCAATAGAAAATGGACTAAGACATCTCCCACCAAAATAAGGAGGGTAATGACCCTCTCATTATTTAATTTTTTCTAGCACTTTCCAAAACTATGCCTTGTCTTTTTCCACCTGCAAACACATTCTTGACAACCAAGGAAATGAATCATTGAAATGGAATCATCCTCTTTGGGAAATGCTGTCACCTGAACAAAGGAGTCCCAAGATTTAGGAGTAACATGAATGGATGTTGGCTCTGTTCCAGCCCCTGACTGAAATGGACTCCCCCAAGGAACAAAGACCCTGGTAGGAGCTGAAGTCTAAATATTCATTATTTTCAAGTGGGTTTTATTCTCTTCCCCTTGTATCAAGTTGGTATTTTTTAGGGGTGTGTGCATGGGGGAACAGAGGAAAAATGTCAAGATGTTGAAAAGTAATTCAATGTGAAACAGAAAGAGGTTGTGTGCTTCTCTTTTTTGACCCTAAAGGTAAGAATGGAAAGATATTTCTACACTATAAACTTTTAGACGAGGTTAAGGATTGGATTATGTGTGTTAATTATTGTATCCTATTCCTAGAAGTAAGGTTGAACACACAGTATATGCTCAGGGTTGTCATTCTGAATGAATGAATGAATGAATGAATGAATGAATGAGGGAATTCATGAATGAGGGAACAAGTATAATCTTGCACTTGCTCCTAGTCCAATCTTCAATCTAGAAAGTCTGATAGCAATAATAACAAAAGTCGTAATAGTAGTCAGTGGCAGCAGTGAGAGACCACGGTACCTCTGAATGGCTCATAGTCTTCAAGGTAAGGGACTGAACTCAGGCCAAAGAGGATGCATCTGCAAAGATGATGCTCATGTGGATTGGGTTAGTATTCAGGAGGCAGATTCATGCAAGAGAGAAACAAAGAACTTTGTCAATGCCCTGGTGACCTGGGGCATGGTAAGGGATAATGGAGGCTAGGGGCATTTTGATGGTAGTTGGAACCAGACAACAGGGCAGTGACACTTTGGTTTTAGTGTGACAAGAGGGCCATGCCAGTCTGTGAGATACCACAGGCAACTGGACTCAGTGTGAGAGGCTGAGGGCGTTCAGTTTCCTCAAGAAGAGAGAATGCAGCTGAAAAAGCTGGGCACATGTGTTAGAAAGTCCTCATTTTGACCCACAGGTTCCCAAGTCTCTGAGGAAACTAGCACATTTGTGAGTGGTGTTAATGTGAGGATGCTCTGTTATTACCACAGAAAATGATAATGTATGCCTCCCTTTTATAGATTAGAAACTTCATACTAGCAAGAAGTGAGTTTATGGTTGGAAATTATAAGTAGAACAGCAAGGACTGGGGGCTTCAATAGGGACCACCTTACTCTGAAGAGAAACTAGGGACTGAAATCCAGTTAACTCTTACTCAAAAGTGTATCAAGTTCAAGCACACTGGTTTGCTTTCTTTTTAAGGAATACAGCTAGGACTGAGTCCCTCTTGTCGCTGGCTCCAATCTTTCCCTTTTTTCTCTCACTTCATTCTCTGACACCGTGTACCTTTCATTCAGAAGCCAGTCTTCTCTGTGTGTGTTTGTGTCTGTCTGTGATCATCAGTGTGTAAGCAGTCCTGTCACACACATCAGTGAGTTTCTCATACTTAGTTATAGTGAATTCCCTCGAGATATGTTAATGGTTGTATCCTAGCTCCTTGGTAAACATCCAAACAGAGTAGGGTGGGTGCTCAAAAGAGTTTGTCATGGATCAAAAGATAATAAAAGATTATAAAGGCCATGAGGAAAAGTATCAGCTAGAAGAATGTTTTCCCTTCTCACTCCTCCGAGAGCTTAGCACCTTGACTCGCCCACTTACTCTGTCTGGGAGGAGCAGAACAGCATGCACACATGTGCCCTGGTTGAGCTGGGAATCATGCAATGGACTGAGGGGTCCATGTGAAGAGCCCATGTGGCAGTGGCTCAGGAAGGAGCCCGGAGGTACGTGGATGGATGGACAGACAGCCCCTAGGTCTCTGGGTCTGAAGCACACTGGCAGGATGCCTGGCTTCCAGACCCCTCCACACAGTGATGCAAATCTATGGTTTTCCTTCAGATGCACATTGCATGTTCTTTCTGACCTGTGTTTGACTATACACACATAGAAACTATGACAGTGGGTTCTAGGCCCTCTTAGGTGTTCCTTACTGAGGAAATCTGTTCAAGTAGAGAAGAGGGGCTAAGTTCATCTTACTGAAGTGTTCTGAAGTGTGTACTGCAATGCTCAGTGCCTTTCCATGGATGATACAATGAGAGGTGTCTGCTGATGTGCAGTCCCCTGGCCCCTGTGCTTGTCGGGGCATCCCCTTCCATTCTCTGACACTAGTGTGGAACCCAAATGAGTGCATTGAAGAAAACACAGAGTACTTTTGGTGTACTCTGGGGCTTAGTTCAGCTCACCACATGTTGTGTGCTTGCTACAGTGTTCCTGGCTAGCTAGATGCTACAGCTAGAGGACAGAGTAGCCTAAGAGGAGGGTGAGAGGCCTAACAGAGGAGATTAATAGGGGAATCAGACAGGGGGCATCCCAGCCTGCTGGGACTGCCTTAACAGACACATAGAGGTTATGTATTTGGCATGCTTAACTTACTCTAAAATAGACTTCAAAGAGATCCTAATACTGCCAGTGAAGAATGGGTAATGTTGTAGGGACTCATGATAAGCAGGCAGGAGAAGATTGCTTCTACACCATGGAACTTCTGGCTGTAGGGAGGAGGGCAGTGTCCTGTACCTGCACCAAGTCCCCAACCTCTCTTTCCTTGGCACCGCAGACAGCCGGACCCGGCAGAGCACTCCCATCTCATCTGGTGCACAGCAGACATGGGTTCACCAAAGCACTCCTACTGGCAGATTTATATTTATTTTTGCTTATTTATTTCTACAAAATGCTAAGCTTTCTTTGACTTAAGTTTGGGAAAATTAAAGCAGAAATTCCCTAGTCATATCATCTGAAAGTAAATAACTGTATATTATGGGGGGAAAAACTAAGAACAAAAATCCATGAGAAGATTTCAGGCTACATGTTTTAACTTGAGGAGGGCAGCTGAGAGAGATGGAGTGTTCCATTTGTAAGGACATAACTTCCAGTCCCATCATGTATGAGTTGAGTTACCAAGTTCCCAGTTACTTAGCTTGTCTGGGTGTCAATTTCTTCAGGTATAAAGGGGGTTAATATTCTCTACCTCACAGGAATATTGTGAAAATTAAATGATAAGTATGCAGACAATGTTTCCTCCAGTTTACTGTTGGCCTTTCCATTTTGTTTAATATGTTTTTGATGTACACATCTATCTTTCAGCAGTTAAATATACAGTTGGCATCTATAGTTTCTTTTATTGGTTTCTTGGTTTAGAAGAGCATTTCCTTTCTTGAGATCTGAGATACCACCCAGCTTTCTGCTTCTTTTGTGCTCTCAGTTTATACGTCTAAATGTTTGATCCATTTGAAATTGTTGGCTGCATGTCCTGAGATAAAGAGCTAGCTTTTTCAGTTGAATGATTGTAATTACTTTAGCATTGTTTTCTTTCTTAAAAATTTTCAGGCATACAGATAGCATGTATCCTAGATTCTTTGTTTCCAGGATATGCTTGTTGGTCCTAATCTATTCTTCCCCATAATCAATTTTAAAAAGAGGAAAATTCATTATTCAAACTTCATATTCAGAAAAACAAAACTATGAGAAGTAAACGAAAATAGATAATGTAGATGAAACTTATCAGAAATAACTTTTTATACATTATCAATGAAATGGGACTTCTTTGATCTCCTGTTAAGAGTCAGTGGAGATAAGTTTCTGGAAGAGCTGTGAGCTCGGAGGGCTCCATTATTCCCGTGAGGAAAGTTCAGCATCAACATCTGGCTCACCAGGGGATAGAACACCTGCTTTCATCAGGCAGTTGACCTGAACATAGAAATTGCCGTGATTTATTGACCAATTACCATGGGCCAAACATAGTTCCAAGCTTAAAAAAGCAACCACAACAATAACAATAATTAATACAAAATTTAGAAAACAGAAAATAATTATGAAAATGAGCTTTGGATTCAGACAGTTCTGTGTTCTGGTCCCAGCTTTGCTACTATCTGGCTACCTTAGACACTGATAGCATTTCTATGAAGAGTGAGGGTAAGGCAACAGCAATGCTTGGCTAGCTCCCTGAAGTGGACCATACTGCAGCTACTACTTTAGAAACGTCATGTTCAACCTCCACAAAAACTGCTTGACTTTGTAAAGCTCACTGCTGAATAAATTAGAAAACAAAATGCCAGATAGTTAAATAACTTAGACTCAGACTATTCGTGGGTAACACAGGGGCAACTTCAAATTGGGCTTTGACCTCAAATCCTCACACTTCTAACCTATGCCTTCATTATTTTCCCTATGTCTGTTCTGACAGCACAGGAGCCTGCTGCCACCTACACACTGCACATTGGCCATTTGGTACATGGAGCTACTATTATTTGAGATAAGTTGGTGTGGTTCTCAGTTCATGGTTTTCTAGAGTTGGTCATTTTTAGCCTTAAGTTAAGGCAACAGTGGAAGAAGACACTCCAAGGAAGTGGTACAACTTTACTTGTTGAGACAGTGACTGACCTTTGGGTTCACCTGAACTCTTTCTCCTTATCTACAGATAGGAGTCCATGATCCATGTTGGAATATCAGGCAAACATAAAAGAAGTTCTAAAGATAAAGAACAACTATGATAATAAAGATACTTTGCTTCTAAGGCCTAGCTATTGAATACTCCCCTCATTCTCCCAGCTGAGGTAAGATAAATTGAGCATTTTTACTCTATCATCATTAATGATTATTACAAAAGATAATTTGAGTCTGTATAGCATTTTGCAATTTACTTGATTTTAACGGTCAGACTTCCATGGAAAAATAACAGTGGGTGAAATCGCCAAATTTACTTTTTCCATTTTAAATCTGAGAAAACCGAGGCTCACAAAGTTTCTGCAATCACACGGTTCAGTAGAAATTGCTAATTATCTACCAAAGACTGATACTTCTCTATCAATAGTACTAAACACGGGCTTGACCAGCCCTCCATGAGAGACTACATTTTCCAGAATCCGTTGTATCTAAATGGGCTCACGTAACTAACTTGTGGCTCCGGGATGTGGGTGGGAGGATAAACACCAGCTCCAAACCTGGACAGAAAGCATCCACATTCCCCTCCCCAGTTGCCCATGGATGTTAACACTCAGAGCTCTGCAAAACTATATGATGATTGTTGCGGAGCCTAAAGATCAAAGGAATTCAGTTATTGAGCCAACACAGTAGTATATATCTAAAATACATGCTTAGCAGAAGGCAGCAAGCTTTCAGCGATACAAACAGCCTGCTCTGGCATGCATGCATTGATTTGTCACCACTGGTACAAGGGGTCTAGGATTCCAATTGGGCAGAAAAATACCTCAAAAGAGAACAGATGATCACAAGCACATTCTTACTGAGCTCTCCTAGAAATATATTACCTCAGTTCCTCAGTGGGTAGGTAAAGTGGTTTTTTGAATGTCTCCATCCAAGGTGAATAAAAGGATTTTCACATGGATATTGTACCACAAGAAAAACAAAAATAGACATCAACTTGTACAGCAAAATATAAACTGTGAATAATTGAAACCTTGAGGGATACATAGAGCTGAGAAAAATGAAATAAATTGTGTTTTAAACCTTGCACGCTAAATCCTATGTATGTTCACCCTGAAGTCCACTAAGTTCTGCAAATGAGGATGAGGGATTCACTGTACAGACCCAGCTGATTCGGCAGATATAGTGAATATGTAATCTATCATGTTCTGGATGGACAGTTTGACTTCATACTCATAAGAAGAATTATGTCTAATGGGCCAAGGCTAACACCACAAACAATGAACTACACCATTACAAGTTTATAGAATGAGGCTTAGAATAGTAATAATTGCTTCCATCATGGCTGGACCATAAATAGGGTTATTAGACATCAGCAAGGGTAACAACTCTGGCTTTGCAAAAGATGTGAGGATACTCACAGTCTGACAGGAAAACAACTAGAAGAAGCCAAGCCGCATACCAAATAGAAAAGGTGGGATCCTAGTTACTCATTGTTGCTATTTAGAGACATAGGTTTGTTGTTGTTCTGAATGGTCAAACACACAGAAATCCATAAATTGCATGTGTGAGTGTGTGTGTGTTTTCTGGAAAGAATTCTTCTAGTCATAAAGGTAGGTCTAGTTGTCAGCCCTTTGAGAAGTAATATATAATTAAAGTGGCCATTGCTTCTTGGGACAGACTTCCCAATGTTTGATGTGTATATTGCTGAGGCACAGTACATCTCAGAAACCCAAATGAGAAATTAGGATGCAGTATCTTGAAATAGCACAGATAAGCTGAGGTACACAGAGAAAAGCTGATATATATTACCTGTTAAAATTTCTCAGCGGCTGGTATTGATTTTATTTACATTTGCTGAAATTCCTCTAAGAAGCCAAACAAACTGTTTGTTGAGACAAACTGAAGGTTGTCTGCTTCGTTTTGTGAAACAGGAAACAAACATCCAGCTCCCCACACCAGTACTCTTGGGTTTTGCTAAACTGTTTGCATTTATCAGGTAAATTTTCTAATGTTAATATTTCCTTATATGAATTCACTCTACTTTTTACATTCACAGGTAATATTTCATCTTTTTAAATATTTGAAAACCAAATACAATGTGTTGGAGCCTTTCTAGGATCAAGAGTTTAGTAACTCAGCTGAGACAGTACTATAACGCAGTCATCAGGTGCTCAGTCTCTGGAGCACTGTGGCTTGGATTCCAATCCAGGCTCCAATGGGAGATGCCATTTGAGTATCTAAGGGAGTCACTGAACCTGACTGTATCTTAGTTTCTCATCTGTGAAATGAGGATAATGGTACCCTCATCATTTCCTCTTCCCTTAGGGATGTTTTTGGAAATGTAAATTGCTGCCAGTGCTTAGGCCACGAAGACCCCACAGTAAGTGGAATAGGACTGTTTACTATTCTTGTTTGTTTGTTTGTTCATTTGTTTGAGCAAGAAGCAGCCCATCAATAAGTTGAATGGAATGTAATGTTTACATTAAGTGTGATACCTTTGATAACGTTATGGTTTAGATTTAAAATGTCCCTCAAAATGTTCATGTGTGTGGGTTCAATCATGAGTGCTAACTCCTCAGTGGATAAACACATTGAGGAGCTCAGCAGATGTGCTGTTAGCAGTGGGGTCAGGCGGGTGCCTGGAGTGTGACTGGAAGGGTGTGTTCTTGCTCCTGGTTCCCCTCTACTTTCTGCTTCCTGGCTGCAGGGTTGAGCACCTTCACTCTGCCATGCTATTTCTGCCTTGGAGCCAGATGACCAGGGACTGAACTATGAGACAAAGCAAATCTCTCCTCCTTTAAATTGTGGGTGTTCAATACTTTGGCCCAGAAATGGCAAAGTAACTAATACAGATATCCACATAATGCCTAAATTGTGTTGAGTTAAACGCTAGCAAGAACAGAGATACAAAGAGAAGAATCCCCCTAAGAAAGGGATGGGGTAGAATACCTGGCACACACTTTATTAGGTTGTCATCACACTGCAGTTTCCCTTGGATTTAATAAGATTTACCCAAAGAAAAACATCCATGAAGAATTTGATAAACACCTTTGTGTTGACCATATGAAGTCTACCCTAATTATGCAACCAATAAATTCATGCTGGGTCTTGGGCCACTTGGGGGAAGTAAGGGTGATACAAACATGTTCTTTCTCCTCAAGGTCTCACAGCACTTTCTGCTGTCTGCTGGCTTCCTGCCCCTGCAAAACCACATGTCCACTGACATTTCCACTCAGGAAGTTTCTTCCACACATCTAGGGTGGGTAGCTACTCCCCGGCATGGGCTGAGAACATCATCTGAAGGCCTTGCTCCCAGTACCTTCTTGGGGTCCAGGCAGACCTGGTCTTTGCGCAGCCCCAAGTCCCCAGGAGGTCTGAGCCTAGGGGACAGAAGAAAGGGCCTGATGGCCGCAGCCTGTACTCTCCTCCTGGGTCTCTTGCTACTTTTCTTATTACTTCAGTGTGAGAGGCAATTAGACACTGAACAACTAGATGGAGATTGTATTACTCCTGAGAAACTGTGGGGCTGAGGCTTGACTTCCAGAGCAGGCAATGGAGTTTAATCATGTTTGGGTTGTTTTGAAGACAAATAGGATGTTTAGTGTGTGTGTGTGTGTGTGTGTGTGTGTGTAGGTATGTAACAAATTCAACCAACTGCGCATATAACTATTCAGAAAAACATTGCACACATACTGAATGCTTTTTTTCCTGTTTCTATTACTGTTATGGTTGATACATTGAGGAGTCTAGAAGCTTAACTAAGTAACTCAGCAGTTCTACATCCTGGGGTGAAAAGGACATGCCCTTACCTCTCTAGGATGCTGTTCACTGTGTCAACTTGAGAAGTTTAAAAATTCAATTAAGTGATTTAGC
This sequence comes from Chinchilla lanigera, assembly GCF_000276665.1. Lineage (NCBI taxonomy): Eukaryota > Metazoa > Chordata > Mammalia > Rodentia > Chinchillidae > Chinchilla > Chinchilla lanigera. The sequence continues at coordinate 2,120,810 of NW_004955510.1, read as the reverse complement.
AGGGGCCAGTGTCTTTACTTTGTAAACATCCCCAGCTATGGAAGAGGAGGGTGCAGAGAAGGTGTGGGTGTGGGGGAATAGCCCACATACAATATAAGGGAGAGAAAGGGCCCCCATGTTTTGTTCTTGTTGCTTTTGCTGTCTTCTGCTGCCTTGAACTATTGCCCCTGTGCCATACCACCCTGCCTTGGAGCCAGCTGATTATTGACTGAAACCTCCACAAACTGTGAGCTAAATAAATCATTTCTTCCTTAATTTTGGGCACTGGGTATTTTGTCTCAGCAACTAGAAAAAAGTAACAAACACAATTATAGAAACAACAAAGTATAAAAATTATTTACATGGTGACTCATTGTATTAGGCACTATAAGTAATCTAAACACTAAAGTTTATGGGAGGACTGTGCAGGTTATGTGTAAGTACTACACATTTTGTATAAGGGACTTGAGCATCCACAGGACTTTGTAACATTGGCTGTCCTGAAACGCATCCCCTCAGCTATTCAGAGGCAACTGTATGTATGTACAAATGTACTATCTGCCTATAGAAGTGAGTGTATGTATACATATAAAATTGCTGAATTATATATAATTGTACATAATTATGTAAATGTGAGCTTATATATATATGTTTATATACATAAATAAAGAATACTAGTAATCAAGTGCAATACAAGTTGAACAAAAGCTTTTCCTAATAGTGGTTGTTTATCCTCATAATATCACACTGTAAACCTCAAATATATATAGTAAGATTTATCTTTATTAAAACTGAAGATAAATTATTGCCACTAACAGAACCCCAGAAAGAAAGCATTCTCGTTCTGGAAGGTGAGATCATCCTATTTCAGGATAGCAAGAAAAAGAAAATCCCAGGGAGATTTCTGTGTCTGAAGCAGAAATTAAAAATCCCTGTATGTTTATTTTCTTTACAAATTTAATTTACTATAACCACAATAGTATATTCATGTCCATAAGATATGAGTCTCTTGTAAGCCAGGATCGTCTCTACTTATTATATGCTCAATTCCTGCTTCTCTACTAATACTGGAGATTTATTTGATGTGTATAAGGTGTAAAATTTTTATAAATACATCTGTGTATCTTATAACTTGTTCTAAAAAGAGTTGTCTTTCCCCTTGTTTTCTTGCTGTTTACATTGTAGCTTTTCTAAAGGTTGTACCAGTGTGGAGCTATGCTGGGAAAAAACTCAGCAAACACTGAATGCTCTATCTTCTTTGGAAAAATCACACATGTAGCAAAACATATACTCAGTGGTCATATTTCAAAAATATGCACACTAGTAGATCACAATTGTAATGATGGTGGATCCCCTTGAACTCTGATTGGAATCTCTCTGCAGCTCTGTTTTCTAGGGAAGAAAATTTCTTGGGGAAACTAGGTTATCTTTGAGTGCTTCCTCTTGTTCAAATTCAAAGAAGTGTTCTCAATACTGTCCACCATTTATGCCTTCAATAAGACCTATTTTACGATCACTCAACATATAAAAAATAACATGATAGTGTCTACTAAAGCAAAATCCACATAGTATGTCTATAGCCATGGGTGTTAGGACCAGTGTGACATAAAATCATGAAATGTAGTCATTTGTGTTTTGCATAGCAAAAATTAGAAAGTCTTTGAGTTTTCTGATACCCATTACCTCCATCCACTACCTCACATATCCAGAGAGAAATCTTAAACTCTCTTGACAGAGTTCCTGAGTACCTTCAAAGTTCTAGAACATTTTTTGCAGTTTTTCAACTCAGCAAAACTTAAATAGCAATAACATCTGCTTATTGTCACATAGCTGAGACAAATTTTCTGATATCAAAGTACTGAAAGTCATGGGTGCATATGGATGTGCATGTGTGTGTGAGTGGTGTATGGTGTATGGTGTATGTGTGTACTATGCGGTGTATGGAGGGTGGATGTGTGGTTTGTTGGGTGTGGGGGAAATGGGCAGGGAAACTAAATGCATATAAAACCTTGAAACATATTGACTTAGAAAAGCTGCATTAAAAATGCTGGTGAAACTTTTGGGCTCAATCCCTGCATGGATTAATCATCTACTCATTCATTCTCTAGATGATTATTAAACACCTGCTTAATGCCAGCATTCTACTGGTTTAAAATCTATGGTTTCTGCCCTCAGGCAAGGAAGGTCAGAGTCCTGCCATGAGAAAAATGCCTAAGCAGGTAACTGGAGTTCATGTTAAAGGTAAGATTATTAAGAAAGAACATTTAGGGGCTGAGGATTTAGCTCAGCGGCAAAAGCGCCTGCCTCGCAAGTGCAAGGTCGTGAGTTCGGTTCCCGGTACCGGAGAAAAACCAAAAAAAAAAAAAAAAAAGAAAGAACATTTGGAACACAGGGAAGGAAAGGGATTCATCAATGCAAAGGAAGTGTCCTCAGAGGTGCAGACATTGAGCAAGACCAGGAGCAAATGAGGACGTAACTGGCAGGTGAAATGATGCCTGGGAACAGGAAGGCAGAACCTTTGAAAGCTCAGTGACTTTCGGATGCTCATACCTTGAACAAGGCTGCTAATCTCAACTGCAGGGTCTGAGTGTGGATGGCTAAGTGTACTTATCACAGTCAGGTAGGTCAAGGTCAGATAAATGCGGGAGCTTGGCTATAAAGCCTGGAATGATCTTATTCTGTACTCTGTAGAAACCTTTTCCCCAGAATAGTACGTACAACTTTTTAGTAAATTCATGTTGATAGCCACCTGGAGAACACACTGCAAAGAATCAAATCAGTGAAGCAGATGTTAAGTAAGTTTAAAAGGAATATGCTGTGGCTAAAACAGAGCGGAGAAAAAAGACCTCACTTTCTGAAATAAATTTGGGGTCAAGGGGTCAATAAGTGTTACTGCTTGAGTGGTACAAAAGGCAGAGAGGAGAGACGAGTCCAAAATAGTTCATATATTTTTAGCTGCAGAAATTGCTTGGGTGGCTATACCAGTGAGCAAGCCAGGGGACACAGCAGGAGGAAGACACTTAAAGAGAAAAATTAGATACAGTGGCATCTTTCAAAAGGAAGCCCATTAAACCCTTTTTTTTGTTGGATCTGGATGAGAAGAACATAGTGCTGTCAAGTAAACCCCAAAGCTATGTCTTATTTGTCCACCACAAGGGGGAAAAAAGGTAAATGGAACAGATCATTGTGGATGCCTGTAGAGGGGGAATAAGCAGCCATAGCACCATGATTTCTTATTGCCACCTTCAAATATTTAGCCTCCGAAGGGCACTTGGACTGGCCACCCCTAATTACCATCTTGCTATCTATCCAGAAGGCATTCATACAATTTGCGAGTCATCTGCCAAGGCAGCTCAAACAATGGGAGTCAAATTTGTAACTGTGGGAGAGACTATAGGGTGGCCAAAAATATTAGCCTGGGGACAGTGAAGAATGTGGTTAAGAAGACAAGGAATTTCTGTTATCCAACTGCATGGTGTGTTGGAGTTAGGGATGTTAATTACCATCTCAATTGTCTCCATATGAGGGCTTTTGAAAGTAAATCAGACCCTTTATTCTTCTTAAACATTTGCTCAACCTATATAGCATTTATTATTTCACATTACATGCATTAGGTTCACTGCTTAGGCAAATCCATCTTTGTTGATTTCCCATTGGGTAATTTTACAAAGAATCTGATAAGATCAATCAAGGGTTTGATGTGTAGCATTCTTCATTATCAATCCTTAGAAGAGAAACTACACACAGAGGTAGGTGACAATAGTGGTGTTCCAATTGTTTTTATATAGTTTTTGACAATATATTTTTAACAAAATCTTTCCTGTTGGATGTTTCGAACAGGTTTTGGGGGTTTCCTGCCTTTCTTTCTTTCAGCCTTGGCATCTCCTCTCCTTGGCACTGCCCAGCTCACCCTAACCTGAAGGCTGTCTTTGTCTTTACCATCAATACTTATTATCACTCAGCACTGCACTTTCACTACAGGTGCAGTCAGAAATTAACTTATATCTCAGTGATTTGTCAATTATTTATCTCATCCTTCAGACTGTAGTTCATGAACTCTCTGAAGTTCTTGTTCTTCAATCACATCAGAACTTTTTGAGAAAGAGAAGATTTTAGTGCATTAGGGAGGGAAGGTAGCAAAATTGAGTCTATTTTATCACTCCTTCTTTCGCTTATTACCTGGGATACTTTCATATAGAAAAGGATACATTGTTTTTTTCCTTTACGAATTCAGCGGTTTTCAAGGTAATGGATGGGTTCCCTACTGCCCTCCAAAAATGACCAATTCTCCCCTTATATTTCTTCATATTGAAGGTGGATGGAGTCTGGCTTATATCATCCTAATTTCCCAGGGATTGAACTGAAGGTCCCAGATTGAAAGCCATGCTCATAGAGATTACCTCCTCCTTGAAACCTTTCTCAGTGTTTTTCAGTCCAAATGACAGAATACTTCCCATGTGCCACCTAGCATTATGATTATAATTTTATGACCCCTTTTGTTGGGATAGCAGAGAGTAGTCATTAAAGAACAAACTGTGGGAGAATAGGGAATTGTGTTTAATCTTACATTGCCCGATATAAACTGTGAATTCATGGAGTCTTATTTATCCTATCAGAAAAATGATTGTTGAAAAGATTGATGAAGTCAGGTGTGCTGGTGCACACCTGTAATCCCAGCACACAGGAGGCTGAGGCAGGAGGATCATGGTGAGTTCAAAACCAGCCTGGGCTACAAAGTGAGCTCAAGGCCAGCCTGAACTACAAAGCAAGACTCTGTCTCAAAAAAGATTAAAAAAAAAAAAAAAAACTGATGAGACAACTGGTATAAATGACTATCCTACCACTTCACAGTATTGGCTTTCAAAGCTGTTGATTAGCAACATTGTAATTGTTCGTGTGTCTATCAGTATGAGTGATTATGAAGTCCTTAAAGGCAAGAATTATGCTTATTCAATTTTTAGCACCTGGAACAATAATATTATATTTCCACAACCCCATTTACCCAGGCTGTGGTTTCACTCTAGGACAGACACCATAAAATGCCACATGGGACTTCATGGCCTGGGGAGACTACAGGGCACACCCTGGATCCTAACATCACAGAAGTTGTCTCAAGGTCTCTTTCTCTCTCTGCCCTCCTCCTATCCCATTCCTTTGCCTCCAGCCTTCTCCCTTTCTCTCTCCCTCTCCCCTGACTCAGGTCTACAAATATGCTGTTTAAAAGCCAGGCTATGATCTGTAACCCTTTCTTCTCTGTGTGTCATATTCAAATGTCAAAGTCAGAGGCTGAAATTTGATCTATTGTGAGGCAGCTCTACAAGGGATTTATTATTCTAGTGACTTGTCACCCTCTAAGGAAAGGCAGACACTGAACCCAATTATAACATCTTTGGGCTCAGCCCAGAACACCAAACCCAGCTGGCAGAAACAGGCTTGTTAGATGTCACTTCCAAGCCACTTCTACTTGCATGTCTCCTGGATGCGTCTCGTTAGACAGCGAATTCACATAGAAATAAGATCTTTGATACGTGACCGTCCCCACTTGAAACATTTATTTTGTGTGACTAATATATTTCTGGCTATTGAAATTGAGAATCTGAAGACTTTTTCTCATAGATAACAATGAGCTTTAAAGCTAAAGTGAAACTAGGAGAGTGTGAACACCATGTGACCCCACCTTCCTAATTCCTCTCTCGAATTCAGCCACCTTGCTGCACCCACTGCTGCGCAAGTGGGCCACAATCCTTCATTTGGTCATGCTATTACTCCCGTCTGGACCTATATTTCTCTCTACTCCATTCCACCCCTGGCCTTGTGAGCTCTCAGTAAGGGCTTCAGATCCCAGTTAAATTTTGTCTCTCCACAATTGCGTTCTCAACTCCTCATGGCAAGGCACAGCATCTCGCATCGGTCCTTCAAAACCTAAATCACCAAGAGTGAAAATCCTGTCACTGGCAAACACCTGGATGCAGTTGGAGATTATTAGTAGTAACTGCCATAAGTCAGGTGGGAAAAGAGACCTACTGCACATTCTCACTCATATTGGTGAGAATGGTTTCACAGTTGGTTTCACAGACACAGCAAGTAGAACAGTGATGTCTGGTGGCTGTGGGTGGGGGTAGAGGGAGGTCTGGCGGCAGGTACAAAGATAAAAATATATCTTACATATAAGATGGGGGAAAGCGTGCTAACATCCTACTGCTCAATAGGAGACTACAGCTCATAACACTTTTTATACAGTTTCTAAAGTCCTAGAAGGGAAGAGTTTGAAGTTCCCTAACACAAAAAAAATGGAAAATATTTAAGGAGATACAAATGCTAATTATAGTCTGAGCATCACACACTTTAAACATATATTGAACTACCATTGTGCACCCCGTAAATAAGTATAATTACTATGTGTCAATTTTAAAATAAATAAATAAATAAATAAATACATAAGCCACCATAAAATCAGTTTGTCATTATATTTCCAGGCATGGCTGGCGTAACTTCTTTAGCTCCTCCTCCTCTGCAAGCTCCATCATGCTGGAGTTAAGACTTGTTTCACCGACAACACTTAGTTCTGTGTCTAGCACAGCATGGACCCTAAACATATTTATTGAAGGCGTGTCCAGCAGAAGTGCACCATGTAGCCCAAAAGAAAAGGAATGCATACATGTCAGTCATTGATTCATGCTAGGCCAGGGACAGAGGAGAGAATGGAAATACACATTATTGGTGTACAGTTGCCGGTTGAGAAACCAGCAACCATGATGACTTCCTATAAATAGGGAAATAGGGATTCAAAAATCTGAGTCATTTTGACTACAACAAACCGGCACCCTGGGTAAGAGGTGTGAGAAATCAATGATCCAGCTCAGGACAGAAGGTAGCACTGGGAGGGGCAAACACCCTTGGTCTCATGCTAGGCTAGGTATTCTTAAGTAACACTTGCGAATGTCCCCAGTGTTTTTGAAAAGAGCTACTGGGGGCAGATTCAGCCTGACTTTTGGCCATGTGTGACTTGAGTGGAGGATTTATCTTTCCTGAGCATTATCACAGTAATTTAATTTTTTCCCTGACTTTGATCTGCTAGTACTACATTACACTTGGTTTTCCTCCCCTCAAATTAATTTCAGCACTTTTTGGATGAAGGCTTGCTGGGATCCTTCTTCACTCCCATGTTACTGCAGCACCTGCTCACCATTGTGGCCCTGCTCATTTACCCTGCGGAGCCGCAGGAGTCACTGAAGTTACTCTGCTCATAAAACTTCCTTTTATCCTCATGAAAATAAAGATTCAGAGTGGCTAGGTGGTCATCGAGTTTACTGAAATATTAAACAGCAAGACCTGAATTTGGAGCTACATGTTCTGCTAGTGAATCCAGAGTTGTCTGCGCTGCAGCCCAGCTGACTCCCGAAGCACCCTCCCTCATGCACAGGTGCTAAGGACAGAGCTCTGCCACCAACACTGTTTGGGTAAAATCCCTAACATATATATTATTGGCTTATTACTTCCACACAAATATTAGAATATTAATGAAGTATAAAATTAAGTTCATACTTTCATGTGATAGTCTTTTGAATAATTTCATTTCTTGGTTTTTAAAGTTACTGTCCAGTATTCTCCTTGATGCCAGACAAACGTTCGTCTTGTAGCCTTGTTTTCATGGTCTGTAGCAAAACAACCACTGTCTACATGGAAATATGATTAGTGGGTTCTACAAATTTCTCCAGGACTTAAACTCATCTAGGAAAGGCAGATTAACTGCTAATCTACTGTGCTTTAGGATATTCACAAATTTACCAACAAAAGGATTTGGTCTCCATTTATATGACCTGAAGTCACGTTCCTTTCTGGGAAAAAATCCAGAATATGTGCACATTTTATAAATTTAAACTGAGTCAGCAAACAATGTACAACAGTCAGCAATGACCACAGTAAATAATAAAACTGCCATTTAATCACTACTGAAATTTAAAATGCATTTGCAACAGAGCCTTGGTAATTAGAGTGAGACAATGTGAAAAAATAAAACGCTTATTTTAAGATAATGTGCAGTGTAATATCCTGACTGTTTAGCACATTAATTTCATGAATATAGATGCAAGAATTGCAGTCGTTTGCCAAGCAACCTGTTCTGTATTCACCTGGACTATACGTTGGTTGATTATATTGGTTCACAGCTGAAACAAGCATTCAGAGAAAAGAGACAATAGCTTAAGATCCCCACAAAGCTATATAAAAGCCAGGTTATAGCTACAGATTTGGGCCATAGATAATGCTCTGAATCTCAATTATCTCAATACCATAATTCATTCCAAAACTGCTGAGACACAGCAAGCATCAAAACAAGAAGGTTTAAGAGAGTGGAGAACAATAGTTAATGAGGCAAATGACCAGAAATATAACATAAAAATAAATAAAATGAAAGGGGTTATTTAAAAAGTAATAAAACAAGCTAATTCCACAGACTGATTAATTAGAAAAATGGAAGCAAAAAATATACATTATATATAATAAATGACATGTAAGTGGATATAAAGAAAGATGCTGATAAAATTTTATAAAATAAATTAAGCAGTCATAGAAAAAATGGAAAAGAGAATCTGCTATTATGACATTGACTAAGGCCTAGATAGATTTTCAAATATGATCTGTTAAACTTACTATAGCAGATTATACCCCTTTAATACAAATAAAATTGAACAATTGAACATGTAAGATTCTGAAACTAATTTTGTGAAACCAGAACACAAATCAGTACGGTGATAACAAAAGTTCATGAGAAACAAACCTAATGTATGAAATACAAAAGGAATTAAAAGTTGTCAAAATCTACTTTGCATTACTCTGGATATTTGCTAAAAGCTTTTAAAAATGATAGGAGCAATTCATTAAAAAAGCACATAAATCTTGGTTGGGAACAACAACCTTTCTGCTGTTTCAATTGAATGTTTTCTTGATTCTCTCTTTTCAGCTTCTGTTGCTGGTCTCCTTAAAGGTCAATGGCATACGCGATAGTAGGTGGGAGAATCAGCAACCTGGCAAGCATTGGAGGGGTCAGAAGTGTGGGGTTTTCCAAACATCTCCATCATTATCAACTGTCACTGTTGGAACTTCCTGGATTTCCCTTATTGAAAATCTCCATTTGTAACGATGAGTTTATGTGCCTTGACTCAGAGTTCACACAGTGAGAAACTTAGTCCATACGGCACTATGAAAAATAATCAGAAACAACAGTTTCCAGCTCAGCTTTCTGAAGTGGTTGCACCATTGGAATGAATGAGGAGCTAGCCACCAAAGCTTAAACATGAGTGAAGTAGGGACACTGCAAAGCCCCAATATATTTAGGGAGATGTGGACATCAAACACATGTGCAGCTCTATGTCCAGTACGGGCAGGACCCAGAAAAGGTGTCCACTCTTACCTTGGTGGACTCCAAAACTTTCCACAAAGAAGTTTGGAAGGGTGAAGCAGTGTGGCAAACCTCCAAAGACGGAGTCACCCCCAACAAAATCACAGGTGCACTGGCACAGCGTGGGAAGCAGAGTGATTGGAAGGATTTAAGGGAGTCAGCAGCCTAATCACAAAGCAAGCCAGCAAAGACATCAGTATCTCACGACCAAAAATACAGACTACAGTATCCAGAATTAGAATACAAAAACTACCAGTGAGCACACATCAACAAGAAATGAAAACAAAAGATAACAACAACAAAGGTAAGAGGGATAGGGGATTCAATTCATAGAACTGGCATATCATTTAAAATATGCAGTTAAAAACGTAAAGTGAAACTAGAAAATGTGGCTAAAATGGACAGTCTGCTAGCTTAAAAAATATGAAAATTAAAACTGTTTTTACAATTTCATGAGGGTATGAAAGTGATAGGAGGATTTTGAATTGTGACTTTTGATTTTTTTTCCCTCGCTAGCAAAATGTGTTCTAAGACTCTCTCATGAGACTAAGCAATAATGGAAGCCACAGGATCACAACACAAAACAACTTCAGTCTTAACTGTGTGCTTTATTGCTAAGCTAGGATATTCAGTGATTTGGTTATATTCGACTTTTTTACTTAGTATATTTTCAACTTGAAATGGGTTTATTGGAACATAACATTATTGAAAGTCAGGAAGCAACTATATTTTTAAATTTATTGATGGTTGATTTATGTTCTAACATGTGGTCTATCCTGGAGAATGTTCTATGTGAACTTGAAAAGAATGTTGGAATTTTCTAGGTGGAGTGTTCTACTCATGTTTGTTAGGTCTTATTCACGTGTAGTTTTGTTTAGGTCTTCTGTGCCTTTTACAATCTTCTGCCTAATTACTGTATCCATTGTTGAATGCAGCTAACTATAGCTCCATCTGTTACTGTTGACTCACTTATTTTTTCCTTCAGTCCTGTCACCTTAACTACATGAATTTTAGGACTTTGTGAAAACATAACTGTCATGTCTTCCTGACAGTTTAAAATTTTTTAGACATTTCATGCTTCTCTTGATATCCCCTCTAAAACTTTTATAGAAATTCAATTGTCATGGTGACATCATAAAAGGAGGGACCTTTAAGAGGTGGAGTAACTGATGAGGGCTGTGCCTCATCTGAACTGATTCTTGGTCTATGGCCATACCACCCTGAATGTGCCCCATCTCATCTGAATTGATTCCTGCTGTGATCAGAGGAGGTTAGGAGTGGGTTACATATCATAAGGGGGGATTCCTGAGAAGAAGGCTGTCTTTGCCCAATTTCTTCCTCTGTCTCTCATGTACTCATTTGCCTTTCTAACATGTTACGACACAAGAAAGCCCCCAGATGTGGCCCCTAAATCTTGGACTTCCTGAACTCCAGAACTGTGAGCCAAATAAATATCTGTTATTTATTATTTATCGAGTACACAGTATTCTCTATGAGCAGGGAAACTATAAAACATTTGAGTAACAGATAATCTTTTCCCTGAAAATGTCTTTGAACTTGCATTAATATTTAGTGAATTATTGTATTAATTAATTTAAAATAATATAGTTTGGATTAGTAGCACCTTACTGTCAAATTCAACTGCATATTCCTTTCTATTATTGTCACACAAATTACACTTTCTACACTGTAATTTCAGCAATTTTATACTTATTGTTTGATGCAATTGTATTTAGGTAGGATAAGAAAATGAGAACCAAGTATATTTAGGTGTTTTTCATATCTACATATGTAATTAAACTAGTGTTCTTTATTTTGTGTATATGAATTTGACTTCCCATTCACTGTCCTTTTCTTTGAGAACCAAGGTTGTATGTTTGTATATATCTATGTATGTATGCATCTGAGACAGTTTATTTATTGTAAGGCACATAGAATGGCATGGCATCTTTTAGTTTTTGTTTAACTTGGAATTGTTAAATATCTCCTTAATTTTTTGTTCTTTTGTCATGTCGGGGATTGAAACCAGGGTTTCACACATGTGAAGCATTGGTGAAAAACTCACATCGTCAAATTTGGTGATACGATATGGAGGGCTTTATCCCTAAGGAGTAAAGAGTCATTAGTTCTGCATTTGTTTTATTTATTTAACATTGTAATATAGCTGGGGATATAGCTCAGCAGCACAAGTGTCTGTCTGGCAAGCACAAGGTCCTGAGTTCGATTCCCAGTACAAAACAATAACAACTACAACAAAAAACATTGTAATATAGTTTATAGCCAGGGAAAGTAGTCCAGAAAAGACATAAATGATAACCAGATTAGAAAGATAAGCTAAAATCATCCTCATATGCAGATGACTGTATTTTTATATGTACCAACACATGCACACACACACACACACCTTTCAGAACTAATTAAAGGAACCTAAAAGTTTGCTGGTTCCAAGGCTACTATACACAAATCCTTTTATTTTCATATACCAGCAATGAAAAATCTGTAAATAAAAATAAGAATATTCCAAACAGGACTTCTAGTTTTCATTCCAACTTGTAAAGAACTTAAAAGTTGTCATTTCTTTTCTGACCTCATTAAAAATGAATGAACTGAAAATTAATAAATCTTAGTTCTACCAGACAAGTTAAGGCACAGAGCACCACCATAGAGAGTAAAGACACAGTTGAATATAGAGCATCATAGATTATGAGGACCAGAAGAAGCCACTACCAGAGCTAGCAATTGGCATGGAAAGTTAAAGGGGAACTGAATAATTGCTAGATTCTGAGTGCTGAGTATCATGAGAGATAAAAACTGTTGTTCAGCCTTGGGGGTAGCAGGACTCACTTTCACGAATTTTACCTTCAGTAGCACTGCTAGGATCTGAGGGTGAAGACGGGAGAAAACATTCTAACCTTCCTCTACCTAAGAGAGAAGGAAAAACTGAGAAGTATTTCATGAAGATCATAGGCCAGATACACATATTCACTAAAACTAAAACATAACCAGAGGGTTATAGAATGCTTCCTTTTTGTCAAGGGTTATCACCACAACAATAGGGAGGAAACGAGTTGTAGGAAAAGCAAGACCCAAATCCAATTTTAAAGAGTCTAGAAACCCAGAGCAAAGAGACAAGACCAAACAATGACTTTAAGAGTTTTATTCTCTGACATAACTACAGCAAACAACATAGCCAAACTCCTGGCAGATGAACATAAAATCTCATATAAAAGAAAAATTTTCTTAGTTCTTCTTACCCAGTATATTATCTCTAGCATTCAAACAAAATTACAAGGCAGACTGAAAGGCAAAAATAAACAAAACCAGCTTAAAGAAACAAAGTAAGCATCAGAATCACAATTAGATATAACAGAAAATTTGAATTACTCAAAAAAGAAGCTTAAAATAAGTATGATCATGCTAAAAACTCTCACAAAAATTTTTAAACAATAGACAACTTGCAGGAGCATATGGGTAATGTAAGCAGAGAAAAGATAAAATTACCTCTCAGAATTCCTAAACAGTTCCAGAATTCCCACAGATGCCAAAAATCTCAGCATGTTCAATTGTTTTTATAAAATGGTATCATCTTTGCATATAACCTACACATATCTTTATACTTTAAATCGTGTTGATTATTCACAATATATAAAACAAAGGAAATGTAAACAGCTATAACCCATTGTTAAAGCAATAATTATGGAATGAAAATGTTCAATACTATAACAATTTTTTGTACACATTTTAAATCTGCAGTTGGTTGAAAACATAAGAGCAGAATCTATACATAAGGAAAGTACACTATAAATTCATGAAAATAACCTTCAAATATAAAGCACGTAGAAGTAAATTTAACAAATATACGAGTCTCCCACTTTGTAACAAGACATTTCTGAAAATTTTAAGAATATCTAAATAATTGGAATGACATTTAATATTCATGAATCAGAAGACTTGCTATCGTACTGATGTTAATAGTCCTCAAATTTATATGCACATTCAATGCATTTTTTTCAAAACTTCAACTGGCCTCTTTGCTAAAGTTAATAATAAATTGATTCTAAAATTAATAATGAAAAATAAGTGAACAAAAATAGCAAAATAACTCTTGGAAAAAAAAGAACAAAAATAGCAAAATAACTCTCAGAAAAAAAGAATAAAAAGCACAATTGCTGTCTTCAACACTTGTTACAAAGTTGCAGTCATCGAGGATTATAGTATTGACATATAGATAGACACAGAGGTCAATGGAATGGAACTGGGAATCATTTGGCTTTGTATAATGGTGCTAAGACAGTTCAGTGGGAAAAACAATGGGATAACTAAATGTGTACAAGCAAAACAATTGGATTTAAAGCACAGCTTCATACCATGTAAAAAATTAACTGACAGTACACAATATTTATATTCCTTTGGGATAGTTGATACACATATATAACACATCTGTATTTTTTCATCCTGTTCCCCATACATTGAATATTATGGAGAAGCTTAAATATATAAATGTATAATTAAATTATATTTTTATAGAAAGGCATCTCCCTAAATGAGGCAAATATTTTCAAATCACCTACCTCATAAGGGACTTTGTTCACTATATTTTTAAGTCTTATAACTCAACAACAAAAAGGCAATCTAAGTTTTGAAATGGACAAAGAATTTGAAAAGGTTTGTCTTCAAAAATGTATAAATGGCCAATAAGCACATAAACGCTTGCTCAGCATCATCAGTCAGTAAGGAAACACACAATGCACAAAGCCACGGTGCAGTGCCACTTCACTCCAACAGGACGATTAATATAAAAAGACGGGTAGGAACACCTGGTGGTGAAGATATGGAGAAATTAGTCTTAACTAAGATTTGTTAGTAGAATTGGAAAGTGATGCAGCCACTGTGAAAAACTGGCACTTGTCCAAAATGTTAAATGTAGAATTACCATATGATCTAACAATTCTTTATACAGTTTAAAATAACAGTAAGTACATGCTAACACATGATAAAATGCAGATATCCGTGGAAACATTATTCATAATAACCAAACGTCCATCAACTGACAAGTGAACAAATAAAATATGAAATATTCATACAACAAATATTATCTGCTCATAAAAAGGAATAAAACACTGATCCCTGCTACAACATGGGAATACTTTGAAAGCATTATGCTAATTTAAAGATGCCAGGCACAAAGGCCAAGTATTATGTGATTCTCTTTATGTGGAATGTCCAGATAAAGCACGAGCATAGACAGGAAAGGGTGTGTGGCTTCCAGGGGATGAGGGTGAATGTTAACTGACTACTAATAGGCAGGAGGGTTTTTCTAAGAGTGATGAAAATACTCTAGTCTAACAAGGATCAATGATGATCCTTGCAGAGCTCCAGGAATATAATAATTTAAATTTCCCACTTTAAAATCAGGACTTGAAGGTATGTGAATTATCTCTTAATAATGTGCTTTAAAAATAGACTTAAAAATAAGTGCCACTACAATTTCCCTGATATATTCATAACAGTAATTATTGTTTGCTAGTGTGTTTGCCCCCACAGATAGGATTCAGAGAAAAATTCCCATTTTGATCAAATTAAGAACAATATACATATTCACTCTAAGTTGCAGTTCAGCCCAGTCATTAATCAAGGTTTTAATTCTTTGCAAAAAGGAATCAAGTATACTAATAAATTATTAACCTATAATTACTTATTCACTTTCAATAAAAGCACAGGGCTTAGTTTTCATTCTTTAATCACTAAATATACATGAATATAGTGTTGATATACACAAAATCTTTTTAGGCTAGCATATAAGCAGATTACAAATTGTTTGGCTGATGTGCTCAAATAGCTTATTAAAAATGACATTTTCCTAAGACAATTTAAATTCATAATTAAATTAGAGTGCCACACTGATACTGAGTTCATATATTTTAGATATAATAAAACAATGATAAATAAGCCAACGTCATTTTTGTAGATATTATCTATAATCTATTTTACTTGAACCAAATTCTATTGATATGCAGTCTCTTCCCTGAAATTAAAATTAATCCACCCAATTAACATGCATGAGTATTATGTCTAAAAGTAATGTAGCAGGAATATATGAGCTAAGAAAAGAAAAAACTCTGCATTTGCATATTAAGTTATTAAAATTCATATATAATTTATACAGTTCAGTTTAGCTAGGGTAGAAAACCTACTTATGCACTGGACATACCATTCGCAACAAATACTGGTTGCAAATTTAGCATTTTTGACATTTTTTCCTAAACATAGGAAATAATTTAACACATAGAAAAGATGCCTTAATCTTCTAATTTTTCCAAATATTAAAAAAGATACCATACCATTTCCAGAATCTTGAGATAACCTTGGCTGTTATTGCTAAATTCCAATTTGAAAACCATAATTCACAAAAGCCAGGCTGTGTGTTACCAGCAGCTTGGCAGACAGCACTTCAGTCACTGCTTGCAAAATCCCAACTCTAAGGCACTAAGCAGTGTGGTTGAGAACATTCAATACTAAATATTTTAGATACGCCAGATCTTTTTTGCTATTAGATATATATGTACTTTGCAAAGTATATAGCAGAACACTAGGCCTATAAAGTGCTCTGGAAAAAATTAACAGGGCTTCCACAGTCAGAGGTTTGAGAATCACCCCTCATTAAATTCTACTACTCAGAAAGGCAACGTTTGCATTAACAGGGTATAAGTTCCAGAATTCACTCTGGTGTAAATTTTTACATTTGCATAACTCAGCTTTTAAGCAACTTCTTTGACAGAATTTCCCCCTTTTTTCTTTAACTTTTCCTATGTTCTTCCCCAAAATTCACAAAGTATCTTTTACTTTTCTCAGCTGATAGCTGGTACAAAACATGCAAAAATAAACGCTTACTGACTAAACAGCATACACAATGTTTAAACTGCACATGGAACACACAGCAGCACAAATAAAGGAGGCAGCCAAGCTGCAGACCCTCTGTAGCACTGGTGCTTAAGCAAAGAGTCACATATAACTTGTAAACCATTTCATTCCCAAAACCAAATGTAGCCAGTATTCCTTCCAGTTGTCAAGTCAGTTGTCCACAGTGCGCGCAAGGCTTGATGGCATGCTTTAGGGCTTCCCCTCAGCACCTCTGATGTTAAACAGCCCATAGTAAAATGACTTACCCATGAGAAATTTAAGTCTCCAGGAGAATATTACTTGCTCTTTTCCAAAAAGCTTAAAGACATTCCAAATTTAAAAAAAAATTACATAAACATACATTTAAAAAGCCACACTAATACCATAAAGCGTTAACTACAAGAATTTTGGGACTGATATTTCTAGAGGAGAGGCATGTTTTGGCTAATTTCAAAAAGCAAGCAGACACAGACCTGGGCCTAAGACTCATTTTTAATGTCATCTTTACTTCTTGGCAAGAAAAGAAATAAAATCAGTGGAATAATAAAATCTCTCAAAGTTGAGCTGAATACGCTCTGCAGAAGTATTTCGGAAGTTCAGTTTTTACAAAGGGACAGTATCCAGCAATTCAGTCCTATATTTGCTGGCGTGATCCAGATCTCTTACATAACAGTCGTTCTTTTTTGTAATAGTGAGCAGACTTCAATAACTTTACATTTAGGCAGCTCCATAAGCCTCCATATGTCACGCAGAGATTACATCATTGTTGCCGCTTAGCTTCCTTCTGTGTTCCCCTCTATGTCACATTTAACAAGATAAGTGTTAACTCCTCCTCACGTAGCAGTTGAACTCATTTTCTCCTTAAAGTGGTCCCAAGACTTCCATTTGTGCCAAGCAAAGATCAAAAGTACCGTTAATTGGAAAGCATAGCCTCACATTGGGTTTTAGAGTGTTGGGAAAATGAGGAGAGATAGAGGTGTTATTCTTTATTTATTTTACTTGCTTGACAGAACCAGCAAAGGTAACTTAGATGTTTATACTATTCTCTGTTTGGATACAGAGTTTTATGACTCTTAACACATGCAAAAATGCTTATAACCACCAGCAGAAGATAAAGAACACCCCAAGACAACAAAGAATTCCTCCGTGCTGTCCCTGTAGTAATCACACCTTCTCACTGTCAATCCCCAGTAATCCTCAGTCACCTCCTATAGCTTTGCATCTTGAAAATGTCATAAATGAAATCAGAAAGCATTTAATCTGGATACTATCATTGAGAATAATCCCACTGGAGATTCGTTCAGATTGCATCCATCAATAGTCCTTTTTATTTATGAATAGCATTCCATTATTTAGGTTCTTTATCCACTCACCAGCTGAAACTGATATTAGAAACTGTGCTGCTATAAACATTACCCTGCAAGTTTACATATGAACATAAATTTCATTTCTTTAGGATAATTTCTCAGAAGTGGATTGTGAAGTCCTGTGGTGACTGTATATTTTTTTAATAACCTGTCAAAATGTTTTCCAGAGTGGTTGGGCCATTCTGCATAATTTGGATTGGAGCAAACAGAAACCTGTACCATTTTGGAGGAAAAGACATCTCTTAGGTACATACATAAGGTGGCATGATTTTTTTTCACAGCAAAAATTGCAAATGGGAACAATAAATATTTTCAGCTCTGTATATTTTAAATCCAAACCACTTGGGTTATTTGTTCCTTAAAGGTAAATACAGTCTAAGATAAAAATTGATGAACATTTATATGTAGTTATGTGAGCCATAACTGCAGTGTTGGTGTGAAATCACTGCACTCATAATTGTGTCTGCTCTGTCTAGAACAGCAACATTACTAAATATTTTAAACTGTACAGTGGACTCAGATGAGATCACTACGGATCGCTCCCTCCTGATACTAGGACACAACAGCAAGGAGGGCCAAGTCATTATGGAAAACAAAGGCACAGAAGAGACCAAGAATGAACTGACCCAGAAGCCAATGATAGCCCCGTATTTCAGTAGAAGAGCACACTGCTGAGACGACCAGGGAACTAAGTAGAAATGGGCGGCACGTTAGCATCATGGAGAGAGAAGGCAGAGATGAGTCTGTAAGCTGTTTCCTTTAAAAGAAGATGGTGGACAGTAACGGAGCCCTTCATGACTTCTCTTGAGTGCCTGGATTAAAACTTTCCCAGCAGCACAACAAAGGACAATGGATCCACGTGCATGTGCTAGTCAGCTTGAGCTAAGTTTGTCACCTGTTTACAAAATGGATTCCGATCCATGTTACCTCACAACTCTTTAAATAAATCTAGAAAAACAAATAGAGAGAAAAACATGGAGCAAACATGGAAAAGTCTGAAAACAGACTAAAATATTGTGTCACTGTGCTTGCATAGCACGTAAATTTGTTTCCAAATAAAGTCATTTGGTTCTTTAAGCACATATAAGTATGCAATGAATAAATACTCAGTTAAAAAGCAAATATAATTACTGAGGGCTGACGTCTGTCAGAGCAACACAAAAACAAAGCCAAATTATTGAACAAAAGTCTACTGGCTTCAGTAACTTGTCTACGGAAAAATGATTCAGTTTGTCTATGATTTAGTGTCAACATCCATAAAACTGGAATATATTGTGAATCTCAGTTCTGGTTTTAGGGCAGTAATCAAAGAAAGTACACTGCTCCAAAAAGGGACAGATTTTTCTATTTGAAAACGTATTTTGATATTTCTGGAACATTTAAATTTTGCTTTATTTTATAGAGATGGTTTCTTTCAATTCTTGGTGGGTTAATTTGCCTTAAATTAGGAAAAAATCAAAATTTATAAATATTTTCTGAAATTATGATGTCATTTCCACTAATCGTTTTCCACTTTGTCAAAACAGATTATTGCACTACATTCAAGGTTGTTCAGTAATGGAAAACATTCTAGTTTAGGGCTTAACAGTTACTTAGAAACATCAGTGATAGTCTTGAGTTATCTCTAAAAGGCATGTTTAGTGCATTATGCTGCCTAAAGTGTACCTTAAAATGGTGCACTGTTTGGAGAGGGGTAATTTCAAGGGACCTTTTTTGTTTTTACACTTTTTTTCACCTGAAAAAGAAGCTCAGTGCATCTCTAAGGAAAGTTTGTGAGACTTAAATATCTGACTGCATTTTAAAGTCTTTACACTTGAGATTTTCTTTTGCCAAATAGTGTAAATTAAAGACAGAGAACACAGAGAATATTGTCAACACTGTCACTTTTTCCATCAACAAAATTATCGTTTCCTCCACTGACTAAGCTCAGATGCTCCCAGTGAAAGATCCAAATGTAGCTTCTTGCTTTCTTTTCAACTCACATAATCTAAGGTGGTTTTTTTGGTATTGTGCCCAATAATTCTCAGCTTTTTTTGTATCTAAAGTTTCCCAAATAGCTCCCCTGTGGATGCTATGGTCCCACTAATGCACAGGTAGCAGGTACTCAAGTTTAGCAGACCCACCCAAGCCCAGTTGCTCTGACCGCCCTGAGTCTGTACCTTGTGATGAGGTGCACTGCCTTTCCTCTCAACCCCTGCTTCAGGGTTTGCGTACTATAGGAGCTGGCAATTATTTCCCTCAAACAATCCCTTCCATAAAGCTGCAGTATGGCACATTTGGCCCTGAAATGTTTCCATCACTAAAATGACAAATTCTGATAGCAATTTAAAACATCCTTTCCGATTCAATGCCTTCACTTCAAGGTGTTCTGGTTAAATTGAAATTTCCTTTCACAAAATAACACTTTCTAACTAATCTCATCCAAACTACCAGAATCAGTCATTTGCACTTCTGCATTCCAGCCAGCCGATGTTGGCATCTGCTTTGGACTCTTGCCATTCCTCCTGCCCATGCCCAGACAGAGACTCAGAGCCCAGACCCCTTAGCAGATCTCACTGGGACACTATGCACTGCACGCAGGGCTCACTGCTCAACATGCTTGCTGCACAGTGGTAACCTGTAGGAAGTCTGGACATTACCCTGTTAGTCTGCATCTGGGATATACCATTACACTGGCTGTACCCATTCTCAGAGTTACTGTAACTTTCTGTACCTCAGCTTCCCCTCTGAAAAATTGGGACTGTACTGGCATCTACTATACAGGGTCATATATAATAGCATAAATCAGTGCACTGTGGGCATTGAAGAACATCTGGCATGTAAGAAGCAAGCAGAAACTGGTCCTATTAGTAGGAGTTTTAGAGAGAAACCAACACTGTTCAATGCACCCTGCTGGCTTTGCCACAAGCCAAGCAAAGAGCCTCATCTCAGGTGTACAGGTTGTCTACCAGAGCCTTACTGTGACTATGCTCCTTCTTCACCCTTGTTTGCCTGGACTTCTTCTCTGCTCACTTGTGCCCCTACACAATCATTAGATTCCAACTCATCCATCACTTTCTAGGGTGTCCTTTTCAGTGGACCTCTACCTGTGTGCTGTGGGTTTATCAGCCTCTTTTATGGATCTGAGGGGAAAGAATGACTGATTTTTGAGGACTCAAATAGGGAAAGCTTGTTCTGGGTATTAAAAGTTGAGCCATGATCTGCCTTAATTTTTGACAATAGAAAATGGCATTAGAATGACAAAAATGTTGAGAACCACTATGGAAGTCATGAGGATAATATTTCATTCCATTATTCTTAGAGCCCTCCCACGACAGTGTTGTTTTCTCCATTTTTTACATGAAAAGCCTGAGAATGGAAATAACATCCCTAACATCACACAGCTTGGCAAAGGTGGAGCCTGGAGGTGAAGTGAGAGCTGACTTTGCCACATCATGATTCTACCATGACCATTCTTCCATATGCAAAACACATAGGGCCAGAAGAGCAAGATTCATTCAGAAAACACTGAGATGGTCAGATATGTGGAATAGAGAGAGTGGATACAGGTTCATGGGGCTTCGGAGACAGGGTAAGACAAATATGGAAAAGAGGGCTCTGTTTCCCAATCATGGAAGAACCAGATTGTCAAGCAAGATGAAACCCAATCAGCAGGATGAAGGGCAAGTGGCTTATCCTAAGTAGCAAGTGGGACCCGAACTTTCTCCGGAGTTCTAGATTTTCCTTAGCTCTCTCTGTCTCTCTCTGAGTGCTTTGGACAACCTTTTCACACTTGCTTCTGAACTTAACATGTGTATAAACACTCACACATTGGTACTCTGTACAAATGGACTACAATTTCAGGGTCTGATAGTTCAATCTATTGTGAGAGGATGAATGTGTTTGATAGTAAAGCCTATTGCTACACAGGAGGGTGCAGAATCATGTGCTACAACAAACGTTAAAGGGCTGAGCTAATTCCTTATGCGGAGATTGGGGTTGGGAGAGGCAAAACAGGTCAACTACGTGCCACGATAATGAGTATGAACGACTGTAGGTTCATTTCATAGTTTCTTAACTATAAAGGTATATTTCATAGCTTTTTTTTTTTTTTACTACAACTGAGCACAGATTTGTGACAGACTAGTATAAACTGACTACAGTCAGCAGAAAATGTATACTTTGAACCCTTGGAAAATAAGTCTTGATTAAATATCGACAGTCATATCTAGCTTAAATGTTGCAAGAAATCATCTCTAACAAGGATGGAGAGGTATCAGGTTCATAATTTTAACTGAGCACATTTATCATTGTATTGACAAATGTTTCAATAAACAATTCTGTACATCCAAAATAAGAGTTAAGTATTTTCCTATATTTAAGACAATAGATACCTCCACTAACTACCTCAATATGCCTGCAAATGTATATACTTCGGCTTGTAGGAAACTATGTCATTTTTCTGTTAGCTGGAATTGGCAGAGGGAAAAGAACACAATGATTTTTCTTGTCCTGACAGTTTCACCATTCACAGAAAGCCTTGCAGAATGAACTTTGTCAAAGAGTCACACAGGGTTCTCTTTACTGGAGTTACTCAGTTTTACAGAGATATCACTTTTTTTTACACCAAATTTAAATGTGCTTGAACAATTAAAAGAAAAATTAATAGTACAGTTTCCCTATAATCATTCTTACATTAAACTCTGAATGTCAAAATCAGAATTATTTTTATGCATGATGGGCAGTTTCCCACTAACAATTTTCTAAATTGCCTAATAATTTTATGTAGCATAATTACAAGACTTCTGCTTCTGTATTTTTCCTTCTGTTTGCTTCCATCTGAATACAAATTAAGAGCAATCCTTTATGGTAGATGCTTACAATGTAATGCTGCAACAAATATGTAAAACAAACCTAAGGGGAAACCCGTAGAAACATTCCTTCACTTAACAGTATGACGTGCAACTCTATGAAGGGCATTTTCCAGACTGTTTCAGAATAAAAATGGTCGAACACTTGAAAGCAGAGTGATTGCTCATGAATCACATTCATTTCTAAACCTGCTGAGCCTTTCCACCTTTATGACCCACTGGTACCTGCAAATGCACATCTGTAAATTCAGACTCACTAAATGAATGCTTCCTACTGTGATGGTTAATCTTTGTGCCAGTTTCGGTAGGCTGTGGAACCCAGTAGCATGGTGTCACACTATCTTTGAAGTCTCTGAAAGAATTTTATAGTTGTGATTAATATTTATGATCAGCTGATTTAAATAAGAGATTTTGATTGTGTGAGTAGGCCTCATTCCAATCAGCCTCAAGGACAAAACTGAGGTTTCCTTAAAAATTTTTTGAGCTGGGTGTGGTGGTGCATACCTGTAATCCCAGTACCTTGGCAGGCTGAAGCAGGAAGATTGTTAGTTCAAGCCCAGCCTGGATGATTTAGCAACTTGGCAAGACACTGTCTCAAAATTTGAAAAAAAAAAAAATTTAAAACTAGATAAAGGGCTAGGGATAAAGTTCAACACAAAGGCCTTAGGTTCAACCCCAAGTACTACATGCATAAACACACACAGCCTCAAGACTAGAAATTCCATCCGAATTTCTTGCCTACTAGCCTTTCCTATTGCTGTGAATTTTGCACTAGCCAATCCATACATTTAGATGAGCCACTTGTTTAAATTCAGAATCTCTCTCTCTCTCCATCTATTATATATATATATATATATATATATATATATATATATATATATATATATATATATATATTTCTATGGAGAACTCCAACTGATATGTTTATTCAGTTTTCCTTCCTGATTTTGCCTATATATCTGCCTATTATTAATATGATGTCACTTCTTAAAATGAATCTAAAGCCACTAATTAAATTTTGCCTATTCCAAAGAGCATTACTATTTCTTATAAAACATTAATACATAATTGTTAACATTTTTAAAACTGGCATACAAAGGAGAACTAAAATCCTACTAGTGACTCCTGTACCACACCAGACATGCATACTCTGGACTTATTTCTATTAGCTTGGCTCTCATTAACAGAATCACCTGTTTCCTGATACATAAACTCAGTGATCTTCTCTTTCTACTTGTCAATTTCTCTTGGTCCCATCTCTAACTTCATTTTAATTAGGTTGATCTTACATAAAACTATATGAGATTACTGTTAAGCCAAAACTTCACCTTTTATTTCTTTTATTTCTCTTAACCAAGCACTGAAACAATGCCCAGACCCCAAAGATGTAAAGTGAAATAGACTTCTTTTTTTCACTCTGAAATATCTTACAATTTAGTCATAGCTCCCCTCCCAGTTATTCATTTAGAGGAAATACTCAAATGCCTGGGAGCCTGAAAAACATCAGTTTCCTGATAAGGGCACCCAAGTCTAAAGATTTGTGCACAGTTTGGGAAGATATCTAAGGAATGGAGAAAATATCAGCTGATCTGGAGCTTTGTAGTCATTTATCTCCTCACTGGATGTCTGCAGACAACAGAGGCTCAGGAACATACACAAGATAACCCAATTTGTGTCTTGCACATCCTGGTAAAACCAGTCATATTCACCATGATACCTCTAGCAAACCATAACTGATAGACCAGTCACACTTCTCCTCACAGCTTCAGCTGTCATCATTTTCATCAAGAGTTTACTTGGTGTTTAGGTGGAAGAACCAAATGAGTTTTGGTGAAATCCATCCTCATCTGAGTAGAGAAGAGCTCTTTTCCTAAGAGCCTCACATCTCCCACCACAGTGCTTGGCTCAGGTATCTGCCAATGCCAAGGCTTCCTGACCATGTTTTGAATCATGCCACACAGCCTTTCTGCCTGCATACACTAACCATCCAGGCCCTCACAAGGCCAGCTCTCAGTGGTCTGATCTACATCTATCCTTTATTTTGAGAACACAGTCAGGGGGCTCCAACCTGGCTACATCATTCTACTTTAATTGTGGGAGTTAGAGACGAGGGCTCTCTCCTTAAAATCTCACCAAAGGACTTAAAATCCTTTAAATCTCATTACAATCTCAAAGGATTTTGTGTTGTTGTGTCCTGCACAGCTCTTGAACTTCCCTTGGGGGCAGATGGTGGAGGATGAAGAAATGAAGACAAGAGTCAGAAAACAAAAAGCTCAGGTCAGGTGGAGGCCTGACTCCTGATGGAAGAAAAGAACTGCCCAAGGGCCGCAGTGCCTTTATTTATGCACTGGGCCCGTTGATGTCACGTGACATCTCTCTTCCTATCAGCTTGCTTGTTTGGCTCACCTCTGGCTCTCAATATTCTTGGGGCTGGCCTTGCTTTAGCCTCATGCATGTGATCCATCTCCAGCTTCAGCTGCTCCCCACATTTTACTATCTGGTAAAGCAAGTTATCAGTGCATAAAGCCCTTTTGCGTACATGGGAGAAGCACTATAAGGGTTAATTCTTTTTGTCTTTGCATTCCAACCAAGGTGTGCAAGCTATTAATGAGTACTGACATATGTACCCTGTCTTATTGTTGTATTCCAAACACATATGATGTGAACCATTTTTGTTAGTTTTCTTTAATAACCACTGTCTAGCTGCATACAAAGAAAGGAATGAATTCTTAATGAAGGCATTAATGATGAATAGTGCAAGAGTGCACAGATATATGTTTCCCAGTGGGAAAAGCTAGATAGGAAAGACCACATATTATATACTGTGGAACACCCAGAAGAGCTCTGTCTACAGAGAGGGAGTTGATTAGGGGTTGCCAGGGGTTGGGAGTGATAAACAGGGAGTGTCTGCTAATGAGTATAGGATTTGAAAAGATTTTTGAATTAGTGGGGTTTTTTTGATGGATTTGGTGAATATTAATGAATTACTGGGTTACATACTAAAAAAAGAGAATTTTATGATACATGAATTTTTTCTAAAGAAAAAGACAAATGATTCATAAAAATTTCTGAGACTTTAAAATTCCATTTTGTCAATTTTAAAATTCCTATTCTTGTATACATTATGACTCTGAAATTTGTGCATTAAAAATAGGTGTATTTTTTTCCCTCTCTCAGGGTATTCAAAGTAACATTAAATCATAAAATTTATCACAGTTTAAAGATGACAAAATGGGGTGTATTTCTGATTTTACTAACCATTATATACAAAGGCAGCAATTAGAAATCTGCACTTCCAAGAACTTACTGGAGACAGATTAATTATTGGATGGATTCTTCAAAAAATTTTAACTACATTTACTCAGTAAATAACCAGTTTTTGATTGGTGAAAATGAGAATTGCTGCACATTTTCAAATCACCACAGCTTTTAAAAAGCTAATGAGAGGGCTCTGTGTGCCCTCTGATGGGGCCTGAGTGGGCTGAGATAGTCCAAGGATTCACTGTGAAGGAAATGATCCTGAAGGACTCCAAAGTCATGCCACAGGAGACCTAATGGCTGCAGATCCTTGTACCTCCTGGGATACCAGCTCAGGGGGAAGCCACTTACCATGGAAGTCCAGTTATTTTAAGACTCCCAACCTGAAGAGGCCATGTGTAGCTATTGTCTAAGTCCCAGCTGACAGCCTGTATTTGCTGCCCATCCTTGGGAATGGGTGCCCTGCACATGCTTCCAGGGTCCAGTAATGTCTGACCACGCCCGTGTGTCTCCCTCAGAGACTGGCCCACCCAAGTCCTTCTCAGATCCATGGCCCGCAAAACCATGAGCAAAGTAAGAGTTGGTTCACAGCACTACATTTGAGGTGAATTTGTTAGGCAGCTGTAATTACTAGAACAAAGACAGAGGAGAAGGTCACATTTTCTCTAACAATGACCCATCCAGCCAACCCAGCAGCCAGGACAGACCAAGAGCACATTTTATTACAGATTCTCCAGGAAAAAATCTTGAGCACTCAGCTCAGACTCACTGCGGCTCTTTGCTTACCTCAGCCCTGGAAGACTGTTCCACTCTCTAGTCAAAACATGACCTCACGTGTACTGAGTGGAGTGCTAATCTATTATTTATAAGTACACTTTAAAACATAAATAAAACCATTGTCCACATCACCAGTGGTTTCTTTCTATTGCTGTGTGCTCATATGTCTCTATTAGACAAATTGTAAACTTGCCGTTTGTTTGATATAGTTAATAAAACATTCAGCGCCAATAGAAAAGACTTATCTAATTGGGAAATGCATTATTTTGGAATTGGTTATTGCAGTAACTGGTAGGCATCTTTTTAACTCAATCTGGAAATGTTTTAACATTAAACTTTCATAGTGTTTAGACTGAATTTTCACTGTCCATTAAAGAAAAAACTAAACTTTTCTTGATCTATAATGTCCCCCTTTTTAAGGTATTACCCTAAATTTCTCATCTCCTATTATTTTCTTTGTATAAATAATGTGTCAGTCTGAGAAAAATCTGCCATATGGTATCATATAAGTCACTTACCAAACTTTGAGGTTTTGTGTGTGGAAAAGTTTCCTCAAAATATCTGTGAGCTTAGACTTCACAGGTTTTCTAGACTGCACAATTTTGCATAAGTGCTCCTCTATAAATAACATCTTCCTCTGTGGAAATATATCACCAGCCTTCATGTACTTTTTTTTTTTTTTCTTACACTTTTACCATCATGGTATCTGATTGTACATATTTGTCCCCAAAGCTTTTCTGGAAAAGATGCTTAGCAAATGCCACTAAGGAAGGATGAATGAATAAATATGAATGTAAGTAAATTGTATGTTTAATTAAGTTTTGTGCATTTCTTTCCTTAGAAGTCAGCATGTTCTTGAAATCTCCCTCATAAACTGAGTTATCACCTTGTGATATACAGTGACTTCATGTGATAGTGAACTGATGGTGTCAATTTGAGTAGGAAAGGCCCAAATAAATTGGCTCAGCTTAGTTCTGGGTGTGGCTGAGGAGATTTACTGGTGTGAGTGACTGCAGCTAAAGGGCTTGCCGCCTGAATGATATGCAGGGGAAACTTCTGTTTCTTCAGGAGAGCTCCAGGCCTTACATTGGATCCTTCAGACCTCCAGCATGCAAGCAGACCCTTTGTACTCTTCTGCAGCTGGCCATGAGTGGTCACTGTAGGCCAATCTTGTAAACTGTTAAATATTTGTATATCTTGCATGAAATGTTTCTCTAGTAAGCACTGACTGGTACACTTGGTAATCATAGTAGCTTGGAAGATTTAATTACCAGTTACCCCGTGAAACAAATGGTCTTGT
Organism: Chinchilla lanigera; assembly: GCF_000276665.1. NCBI lineage: Eukaryota > Metazoa > Chordata > Mammalia > Rodentia > Chinchillidae > Chinchilla > Chinchilla lanigera. The sequence goes on along the minus strand of NW_004955510.1, from coordinate 2,092,979 downwards.
GTTTAGTGGGTTCATGTCAGGAACTATTTAAGAGATTGTGTCTGAGAGCGGCCCATCCGCCTTGCACTTGAAGAGGCCTGAATCATCATCATGAACTCCTTGAGGAACCTTCAGTGTTCTGCACTCCAGGCACCTTGAGCCTTCGTGCATGGCCCACTATGCTGCATAGCCCTGCGGCCACACCGGATCACTCTGTGCAAACTCAAGTATCCATCCAGAAAAGCCTGATCTGAGCTCTCTATGTACCATCACTGTTTTCTATAATAGTTCCTCACTTCTTTCCTTGTCAACATTTTTCAAAGTTCATTATCATTTTGCTAATCTCTTTTTTTTTTTTTTTTTGGTTTTTCTCTGGTACCGGAAACCGAACTCACGACCTTGCGCTTACCAGGCAGGCGCTTTGCCGCTGAGCTAAATCCCCAGCCCCCATTTTGCTAATCTCTTAATTTGACATGCCAGCTTCACAAAGGAGGAGACCTTATTTTTATTCTTCCCTCTGCACCCCCAGCTCTGCTCAGGTTGCCTGGCAGAGAGGAAGCGCTCAGTGTTTATTAGTCACAAGAGTGACAGGAAGCCCATGTGCACACATCTAAGATAAATCAACTGCAAAGCTAAGCTATGTATATGAAAGCATTATCTTGTTTACCCCTCACACCCGCCCCACAAGGCACATAGTCCTCATTTACTACCTTCCAGATGAGTTTACTGCCACACACACAGATGACTCAACCTCTGCTCAATAACAAGTGAAAGCATTAGGCTTTGTACTCACAGGGAGCTGCTTCAAAAGCCCCATCTTACCATCACTGTGCCCTGCTATCTAGGGCAGATTGCCCCTTATCCCCATCATATCAGGAGGAGGATTCCTTTTGAAGAAAATCTAAAACATAGAAAGCTGCAAAACTTCATAAGGTATGTAGAAATAGGTCATATCTGTGTTACTAAATTTGTTCTTTTCCATTGTGTTTCTATTTCTAAATGAGGAACTCTGGTCACTCTCCAGGCTGCATTTCTAAAGCTATTTTTTGGTAGTCATGGACAACAGAAAAAGAGTCAAAAGAGACTGGAAGGTCTTCTGAGTAGGCTACTGGGGAAAGGAGAAAGAGAGAGAGAGAGAAAGAGAGAGAGGGAGAGAAAAAAGATGGAGGAGGGAAAGGGGGAAGAGGAAGAAGAATGGGGAGAAGGGAAGGAAAAAAGAAAGAAAGAAGAGAAAAGAAATGAAAAATTTCTTTCAGAGATGCCCTGAACATAAAAATAATCAAAATAATAATGATGATAAGACCCTAAATGAAGTTCTGGAAAAGTAATTGTACCTGAGAGAACAGTTGTAACAGAAAATAATTCAATTTAATGTTTGGATGAATGAAAACAGAACCTGTGTCAGTATAAGATGGACCAAACTGTGAAGTGACCATATTTCAACATTTGCATAATTAATGACTTTTTTTACATACTGTACACAAACTATCAGTAAGAAAAAATGGTCAGGAGGCAGAAAGCAGTCTCCTTTCTCCCTCTAGTTAGATGCATAACGTCAGGAAAGCTGCTGCCCGCCCGGAGCCTCAGTTCCTTTGTCTCTACGCTGGGTGTCTAGACTACGCGTCTGCAGTGCTGACTCCAGGATTTTCTCTGGACACTAAAGGGTACAAACCTCAAAGTCTGTCACTTTCACTGTTACAAACTATGACCTCTGAGCACCTGAGGTGGAATCCCCAAGTGAATGGAGAAGAAGGCACAATTAACACAATTAATAGCTTTGCCATGAGCTTGGAATGAGACCCTGACAATATCTACCTCCCTGGTTCACATAGTGACCAGCAATGAAGTATTCTGAAGTCAACTGTGTGCAAGAGAGATTGCCAGCTACTATCACTGTTAATGCTACTGGAGGTATTTCCCCTATGTACTCTGGTCGAGCTTAGAGGTCTTACATATGTTCCGTGACAAGTGCAAAGGTATCGGTCCTCATCTGCAAATATCCCACCTCACCTAATGCTTGGATTATGTCAGTAAAATAATAAATGGCTATGTAGAAAATTTAGGTAGCTTTAGCATTTAAGTCATCCAGTTTTACTATCAAATTGTTCCCATTCGTGTTTCTTCCCGCTTAGCAATAACCTTAACTCTGGGACAGGTTCCACGAATAAGATGTCGTTTGAGGCTTCACATTATCCTCCTTCTATCTCTTAAATACATTTTGAAAAGTGGACATGAGTATTACCAGTGATAGGGCCATACCAATTGTTTTTAAAGTATTATATCCAGAGGTAATGGGTACACAAAGTAGAAAAAAAAAAGATTCAAGAAGATCTCCCCCATAATAGGAATAAAACCATTCTCAAACCTAGTTATGAAAGTTAACTTGCCAGTCTACCCAGGGCCTTGCCATTTGTCAAAGTGTGTATTAAACTTCTAAACAGTAAGACTGGGATAGCACCAAAGATAGGAAAGGTTCATCCACGAAAAGTCACTCTTATGCCTTTGAAGTTTATCTCTTCCTACTGTATACTTCACTGACTTTGTTCTAGCCAGCATGGCCATCCTTCAGGTCCTCAAACAAACCAAGTCACCTATACCTCAGGGCCTTGGCACATACTGCTGTCCCTGGAATATGCCTTCCCTTGTCCACATATCCTTGAAGTTTCACTATCACTTGTTGTACTAGGCAGCTGCCAAGACAGCCTGCATCTGAGCTCTTCTCTGAGGAGTTGTCCACTTCACTTAGTACCCACATTGGCTGCAGTGATCCCATCCCAGTTTCTTGGCAACACTCTAACGTTGGTTCTAATCTTTCTAAAATCAGAGACTGTATCTCTGTCCCTCATCGCATTCTACCCAACTCCTTGTGCAGTGCAGCACGGGCACAAGCAATATTTATTGGATGGAGGAGAAGCAGACTTAATGCATCATTCACAGCAGGTCTTTATGCAGCACCTGATCTATGCCAAAACCTTGGCTCTGTGCTGTCAGGGATTAAATAAAGGAGGTATATATCAGACTTTCAGTGTACTCACAGCCAGGATCACGGCATCAAGTGCAAAACTTGCTGGCTCTTTCCTTGAACCACGCTTGTTTTAATATATTAACTCTGACCCCATCAATGAACTCTAGTAGACTCCAGTGGTGGCATGTAACATCTGAACTTTCAGAACTGCTACCTCGTTAGCAAATATGCAGAAAGAACTGCCTCTGAAAACACTCCCTATCACATAAGAGATTTTACATAACAAAGTTCATCTCTACTTAATATTCATTATGCTCATCTATTCATTTGTTCAGTCATTTCTGCCACAAATATTGCCTGATATGATGAAGTTACCCAGGTCCGGAGTAAGACAGTGTAAATTCAAATTGCAGCTTCTCCACCTACTTGTGCAGCTTTGGTGACATTGTTCATCTGATGTCATAAAAATAAATAGCATAAAATTAAAATGTGTGTTATTGGATGAGGTTATTTTAGGAACCGATAATCCTCAGCATAGATCAACTCTGTGCTGCTGTGGCCTCTTCCTGAGGTCCCTCTGAACTGACAGGGCATTATGCTGACCTAGCTGTGTGTTTAGGGCCCAACCTCCTCTTGGCGCAGTGTTACACAGCCATGCACAGGCCTATGAATTAAATGAAATAACTATTCTCCCTCATTGGTGCTCAGAACCACCCTTTATGAAAAGCTTTAATGCCTTTTCCACACTCATGACATACACCTAGAAAGAAAAGTCCTAAAACACCAGAAAGAAAACAGCCGTAAGCATTAACGGAGAGGTCACTCTCAGACTAGGAGTTAGGGTGATTCTTTCCCAAGAGCTCAGCACTTAACCTCACAACCTAGGGAACTGAACCTCAGGTTGCAAAGCACCATCAATAATTCAGAGTGTGGAAAGCCCTTTCCTCCTGGGTTGATTTATCACTTTAAACCATAAAATGATTGTTGAGTTTAGCATTAGTTTTCCCATTCCCAAGTTGCAGAGGGGATAACTAAGGCCTTCAGAGTTGGCATGGTCTTTCCAGAGTCATACTTTTGACAAGGAATAGCAATCAGGCTGGGAGGCAGGGCTTGCGAAGGACCATCCGTGTCCCTCTCTTCCATCACCCTCTGTTTTCTGGATTAAAAAAAAGCAAGGACCTCATAAGGAACTCTTCACCCTTTCAAGACTTCTCAGTTTTAGACATATCCCCAAGTGTAGGAATCACACAGAAATTCAGAGGCCACTATTTTCTCTTCAAACTATCATTGTTTTAGATCGAAAGCCTATGTTGTTCATCGCGTGCACTAAAATAGATGTCATTGGAGAAAAATCTTTGAATTTCAAGATTCAAAAGTGATTTTGAAATATGTATGCCCTTTTCATGCTGAGGCAGAAGAGTGACACCTAATCTATAAATCATAGTGCAATCTGGCTAATTCTAGTGAGTGTCTGGAAGGGCTTTTGACAATTAATGAATCTTATAGATAATGAAGAGACATAAAGTGTTTGGTGCCTGTTCCAGGAAAGATGGTGAAAAAATACATGAGGTTTGAATGGGGGTGCTCAAATGAACTGAGTTTTCACTGAGAAATGGGGCAATATGTCATCAGGTCAATGATTTTATGAAGTCCTACGGAAACCACTTTGAAAATAACTACCTAACATGAATGCATCTTCGTATCTTCATGTATTTTAGACAAGGAGATGGTTTGCAAGGCTTTTCAGTGATTATATCTCATATTCTTGACCTCAACCTGGGAAAATTATTTCTGTCAAAGATCACATAAATTCCATTAAGTGGTAACCCTGGGTCTGGATAACGCTCACATTGAGTCAGCTACAGCTTGGATAGCTTAAAACTCAATTACTGAGACACAGTCCAAATGGCAATGCCATCAAAAGCTAAGGCAAAACTGAGAGTCAGAAAATAAATACTTTGGGACCAAGACCAGTATACATAGTGATCAATATTCAATGTAAAGATTTCTTCAATGTTATTGTCCCTCTCTCTCCCCTCTCCTCCCCTTGCCCTCTATCTCCCTTTCTGTTCTTCCCCCCTCCCCTCTCCAAGGAGGGAACTCAGCTTTATGCTGAAGGCTAGTGTAAGTAGAAGAGGATATGTGTAATGAGTATGAGACCCTAAGATCTGACCTGCTCATAAGCATCAAGCTCTGCTTTCTGTCTGCAGGGCCAAGTTGGGCAAAGACCAAAAACAAACAAAGCCATCCACTCATTCAGAAAAAGAGAAAGGCTGGTTTTCTACCAAAAAGCTGACCTTCTTCCAGTTAATAAATAAGCCTAGCTCTGAGCGCAGATTCATTTCCTTCTTGGCCCTGAATGCCAGAAAAATAATGACTAAATACTACTATTACTAGAAATAATTTCCCACTGGGGGAATAATAACTACCAGCTTTCTTATTTGTACAATTATTAATCCTTAATTTTATGTATATCCTATTGCTTCTTTGAAATAGATATGAGACATAGTTTTTGTCATTTCTTTTCCCTTCTTTCCCTTCCATTCTTCCTTCCTGTCCTTTTGTGGTGCTGGAGATCAAACATGGTGTATGCTTTACAATCATTCTGCCATTGAGCTACATTTCCAGCCCTCCAATATATTAATTAATATCTAATTAGAATGTAAGGGGCAAATTTATAGGCAAAATATCTATAATTGGTAGATTTCAATTGCCTTCTCACTAAAACATTTCCTTAAAATGTTAACATGAATATATTTTACTATAATTGAATGAGTTTTCATATAACAATCTAACTTTTTAAATTATAGATGGCCCTCAGTATCAGCTACATAGTTTTTAGAAATTTTGTTATATATGGCGTTTATTTTAAATAAATAAACAAAGCAAATAAGTACATAGAAAGCAATTTTTGGGCTCTCTCATTCATATTGTACTTGCCCTGATTTAAATGACACCAGGTATATGGTTTTCCAAACTTACAGCCAAGTGAAAACTTTATAAATTTCAAGGAAATCGGGTTGAGTTACCTAAAGGCAAATATCAAGGGCAACATAGTTCAAAGAAAATAGAAATAAGAATATCAAATAATTCCAATACATTTTTGTTGAGTGTTGACTGGATTTAGAGCTCCAGATACTCTGACATCAAGGGCTCTGAGCACTTTATTACTGGGTCTCTTGTACATAAGAAAGGGAACAGCCTGGAAAGACATCAGTAGCTACTCAAAGTGCCCTACATACCGGTGACCTCATGTAATTGCTAGGAGTGGAAGTACTGTGTGATCTCTGAGATCTATAGAGCTGGAGTGTGTTCAAAACATGGAGCTGCCCATGAAGTATCATATAGATTCACATTTATATAAAATTTATCACTTTATAGCATACACTTACATTGCATGTCTAAATAATTTAAATGACAAATATGTACATTTACATGCATATTTGTGTATGTGTCAAATTTTCTTCAGGCTTCTGGGTCTGGCTTACATTCCACCTCCTTGAGGGAATCACTCTGATTTACTCTGCAAAACTTACCCCTAGTGGCAGAGACTAAGGCAGAAGTCCTCTCTGCCCCGATCTGAGGAATTACTCCCCATCTTAGAGTTATTTTCCCATCGGTGGGTGGGGTGCCTCCAAAATCCAGCACAGAGGGCAAAGCCACACTTGAAGTTGAAACCACACACCCATCTCTCTAATGTTTCTCTTTTCAGAATCAACTCGTGTACCTCACCAAGTCCTCTGACCTCTCAGGCCTCTGCTTCAAGTGTGGTTCATGATCCAGCACCACCCAAGTACTTGCAGCTTGTTAGAAATGGAGAACCATGATCTACCTGGACCTAGAGAGTCAGAAGTTGCATTGGGACAACATCAGTATTCAATTTGCATTCAGATGGAATTAGAGAAGTACTAGTTTCAAGAACCTTCCATTCCCTCACCTAAAATATTCACATAGAAGTAGCTAATTTCCAGCAATGGGAGGATCAAGTACAAATAAGGTGCTTAACTCAGTACTTGACATGTGCTATAGGCTGATATGTGGCAGCTATTTTAGTATTTATTATTAACGCTTCTGACAGTGCCATGTATCACCATTAGTTTTATCGCTTATGTCCTCCCAAATACATCTCTGTAATTGAGGAAATCATATATATTATGTATGTTTTGCTTACATTTGCTGAAGATTAACCATGTAATATTCGTCAGCTATGGAACAGTGTTTACTGTTAGTCACCCTCCCCCAGGTCTTGCCTTTTAGGGTAGACATCAATTTTCAATCTCTTTGCACATCCTAAGTAACTTCCAGAGAACAAGCATTTGGCCAATGACACAGAAACAAGATGTATGATTGGAAAATACAACGACTCTTTAAATACTTAAAACTTTATCACAGTGAAAGGCACATTGTCATGAATTCCTGTCAACATTCTCCCCTTTGCTTTGAAAATATTGTCTCATCATCCTTGTCACTTCCTGAAGCAGCGTGTGAAGTCCTTTTCTGAGAGTATCTTCAGCTGTACTCATTGCAATTAAAGATACTCTGGAAAGCCCTGTTGCTGCCTTGACATCTTAAATCAATTCAAAATGTTCTTTTATGGTCATTTTGTCTTGAGGGAAAAAACAGAAGTTTCGTGGTGCTAGATCCTGTGAATAAGGTAGATGAGGGTACACTGTAATGTTTTATGAGCCTGCATTTCTTTTGGCTGGACCTCAGCTGCAGTATTCACTATAGTTTTGATTACACCTCACAAAAACACTCAGGAAAGAGGACTTGCAGAAAAGCTTCAGAAAGAGGCAAGAAAAATGAGACAGGTGTGTTCAAATCAAGTGGGAAGATTTTAAGTGGGATTAACATATATTTCACTGGATCTTCATTCACCATATATTTTGACCACACTTGTAAACTGTGTTTTCAATGCATTATAAGCCTTTTCAGAAAGAAGTCTATATTTCTGTATGCTAAATTAAACAGAGGAAATAATTAGCAAATGCTTACATGCAAATAGCAATAAGTGATGACTTCTTGATACTGCTTTAGCTCATAGTTCAATTCCTTGCTGTTATGGACTACATGTTTGTGCTCCTCAAAAACCCATATAGTGAACCAAAAGCCTCCATAGGATACTTTTATCAGTAGAGCTTTTAGAACTTAATTAGTTCATATAGGAGAGTCCCTATGATGGGATTATGTCCCCATGCAAAGAGGGAGATCCTAGAGTCTCTCTTTCTGCCATGTGAGGATACAACCAGAAGGTGGCGGGCTGCAGTCAGGAAGAAGGCCCTAGCCAGAGTCCAACTATGTTGGCTCTCTGCCAGTGACTTGACTCTCCAGAGCTGTGAGCCATCTCTATTGTTTATAAGCTGCTGTTCTTGGGTGTTCTGTTACAGCAGCCCAAAATGACTAGGTCATTTGTCCATTGAGAGTCAACATAGGAAAACCAAGAATTTCTTCCACTGAGTTTGAAAAAAGCTGTTTTCCTCTAATTGCTTTATTAAGCACTTTGATTATACTTGTATTTATTTATGCATGTCCTGGACTTGAATACTCCCCTATGTAGTATGTCTAAAAATTAAGCAAGGAAGACAAAAACAATATTATCTTTCTGCTAAACACTGGAGAGTTATTTTGAAAATTTATTTACCTAATTGTTCATTTTTAAATGGTCCTAGCATCGACCTCAGCCTTGTGCATGCTAGGCAAGTGCTATACCACTGAGCTCTGTCCACAGATGTTGACCTTTTATTGTTATTGCTTGCTTATTAGATAAATGCAGTTTTTCAATTAAATATATTTAGTAAAGACCCTGCATCTTATTTAACTAAAATGAGGCATGCAACCCAGATAGTGAGATGAATAACTGTGCTAAGAATAAACAAGACCCACACACAGGCAGCAACGTCAATGTTAACTACCGCTTGTCACGTTCTCTGAAATCATAGCAGCACTCATTTAAGCATATTTCAATGGCAGACTTGCGTTAAAATCTTTAGGAACACAATTGGGCTTATCATGTTTCCTTCTCTACTAGAGGGTAGATGAGATGAGGGCAGTAGGAAAGAGATATTTTTCCAGTGGAAATCAGCTCAGGCCAATTCAATCTGCTTCTTTCCCGGGGTGTCCTGGAGTCTAGGATGGGTCAAACCCCACCAGCACTGATCAGTGTCACCTCTGCATTCTGTTCTCTATACAATTTATGCATAATCCAATCTTCCTTTGCAGTAAAAATGCACATATCTTGTTTTTTTAGAAATGACCTTTACCACTTGTATTCTGATGCACATTTTAAAATGTTGGTTAGGGTCACATTACTTACTATATCTAAAAAGGACTTGTTAATATTTGACTGATTGTATAGCTGCCAAAAAGCAATTCCAGGGTCACTCACAGATCCTGGGCCATGGTGGTTTACTCCATCCAATTTTTTCAAAGCAACTTAGCCCTCTTTGAGATTTCTCTGGAAATCTAGGTGGCATGATTTAGATCTAAAATGTTCCCCGAATTTCTTGTGGGTTCAGAGGTAAAACTTTTGGAAGGTGACTAGGTCATGGGGAGCTATACTCACCAGTGGATTAGTTCATCAGAATTTGTAGCTGAGTGTGCTGTTAACAGGTAGGACATTTTTGGAAGAGTGAAGTCACCAAGGGTATGACCTGGAATACATGTGTGCATGTGTGGGGGTGTTACTGAGAATCTAACCCAGAACCTTTGCACTGAGCTATACCCCTGGTCCTTTTTGTGGGTGGGTAGAGGGACATGGTATTTCTGAATCACTAAATTCCCCACTCTTACTTTGTGATCATCTTGTCTCAACATCCCAGAGATCTGTGTGTTTATTGGCTGCCTTGGGGGGAGCAGCTTTCCTCCACCAGGCCTTTCCACCATGCTACTCCTGCCTTGGAACCAGAGAGTATGGATCAAACCCTCTGAAACCATGAGTGAAGATAAACCTCTCCTCCTTGAAGTTGCATGCTTCAGGTATTTTGTTGCTATGATGGGAAAGTGACAAATGCATGGGGAGAGGCTGTGTCAATCATACAAAAGATATTGAATCAAGTCCTGGCTTCTCTTTAATCATTTCCCCTCTTCCTAAAGCTATTTCCACTCTGCTACCTCGAGCAGGCCTCCTATTGGTTTACATTCCGTTGCTCACTCCTTCACAAAGCAGCTGCTGCAGAGTCTGGACGTGGCTTTTCCATCCCTGGGGGTTCTTTTGGTGCTGGTGCCTAAGGGCCACCTCAGTCAAGCCTGCAAGCCCAGCTCAGGTGTTTGGTGTCAGCGTCCCAGGGCAGCCTGCCTGTGGCACAGACCACGGCCATTACCCAGAAGGACTCTTCAGAGAGACTGAAGTGCTGACTGACAGCACTGTCTTGGGCTCCCCTCTCTGCCTCCTCTAGTGCTGAAAGGCACTCCTGGGGCTGAGGAGAGCAGCAGCTTCCTTGAACGCGGGCAGCAGGACGTCTTCCTCAGCCTTTCCCAGCTCGTCACTCAGGAGGCAACTGATATTTGTCTTTCACTCTCTGGGATAAGATGGCTCTTATTAAATGCTTGAAGGTAGTATGGAGGGGACATGAGCTACTCCCTTTCTCTCTGAAGAGAGATGTTATCTGTCTTAAAAGGAAAAATATTGGTTTAGCCTCCTCACCACACATTTCCTGGGAGAGTATGGCACTTTTCCCTTTTGCATTACAAAGTATCCTTATAAAAATAAGGCACAAATTCACTTTTGAGGGGCATTTATAGAAGTCTGGCATTTTGAAGCTAGCCAGTTGCTTCTGCATTGACTATGGATAATGAATGTCTAAAAGATACTGAATAGGAAAAACAGAAACTGTCATGAGTGAATGCTGTTATGACGATGCATATTTAGGTGGCTTACTCTTAACTGGCCTGCTGTCTTTAATTTTCTTTCTCAGTTACAAAAGGCAAGACTTTGCGTACATGCATTTCTTATAAAATGCAAATGTTTCCTTTACTACAGAAGGATTTCATTTTTAATGAATAGATTTTGCGTTCCAAATGTCAATTCAACCTTAAGAATCCACATTTTATTATCCTGGTGATTTGGGAATGGTTTATCTTCCTAGTGAACAGGATACAGTTAGCCTTGCGGGAGGTGTGGCATGCCCAGTTAAATAGCTTGAAGACCTGAAAACGTTCAGATTGTAGAGTCTGAAATCAGGAGGAAGGGAACTAGAAGGAGGCAAGGTGAAAACAGGTCCACTCCCCTAAGAAATCACAGACACCCCCCGACAGCACCCACCGGACTCTAAGTGGAGTCCCTCAAGGAAGAGGATAGACTGCAGAGCAGGAAGGCACAGGCCCATGGGAACACAACTCTCCTCTGTCTTGGGGACTCAGACAGACAAGAATGGGAAAGTATGGGCTCTGATTAGCAACTAGGATTAATAGCAAATTCTCCAATGACTACACCTATGATCTGGAAAGCATCCCTGTTACAAGCATAGCAACCAAGAAGCCTTAGATATTTGTGGGCTGAGAATGTAGACATGAGCACAAACAGAAATATAGTCAGACCTTGCTCTACACTGTTTCCATATGCACACACTTCTGTATGCAATTAAGTTAAATAAACCCGTCTCTGAACAACACAGCTCACATTTCAGTTAAACCAGTAGAGCAATTGTGAATAACTACAAAAATTACAGACTTTCCAGCTAGTTCCAGTATACTATGAAACCATTCTTTTAAGCATACCACCAAGCACACTGGTGTTGTAATGCTATTCCTAAGGCAGTGTTCTTTTCATTTAGTTGGAATGCAGAGTTAAAGCCCTCCCTTAGAAGATGTCAGGTGCCCACTGCTGGGGTACTATCTTGATCTTATTTGTGTGAGAGGAAATAAATAATATGGACTTTGGTTTTCCCTTGTCTTGGTTGAAGTAAAATGAATTATATACAATATAACATTGCCTACATATTATCTATTTGTGTATCTCTCTATTTAACCATTCATACACCCTTCCATCCATCCAGGCAGGCACTCATGCCTTACATAGCACTGTGGGGCTAGTAATAAGGTCTAGAGCAAGCTAAAACTGTCAAAAGGAATGTTAATAATGAAAAATGGAAACTAGAATTGTCCCATTTCCTTACAACATTGAAAATGCTCTTACTGTTAGAGAGAAATGAAAAATAGCAAGACTAATAACTAATGGTACACTGTAAGTTAAAATGTTAGAGATATTAAGGATACATGTAATTTGATTCCTTGTGAAAATCTTATCTAGAGTGGCTTGGATCAGATTTCCCTTTTCCTTTCACTCATACAATATCCAATATGGAAGAATGACTTTTTCGTGCCTTGGAAAGTTGTGCTGCTCCTTTCTAAATTTGGATGCATTTCTGATATCTTATCCTTTGCATTTTCAGTGGCATGTAACATCCCCCAGAGGTCCTCACTGTGAAAATAATTTTGTTGGCCTTGCTTCCTCTGGAAACTTTTCATTCTTTCATCACAAGCACTTTCCACATTGATGTCAATAACTGCCTTCACTCAGTTCCTCTAGCAGCACAACAGAGTGTCTCGCAGGACAGAAGTGTCCCCGACTTTCCCATGGGCAGCAGACTGCTCCATAACTTCACTGTCATTCAATTCAAGTTTCATTTTCAGCTGCATTACTCTTCATTTCTCTGTTGCCCTTTCATCTTTATTGACCACTTCCTTCTTCAGTTACCCATTTTTAAAATACATTTATCTCAGAGAAGGAGGCAATGCAGCTACACACACAGCCATCTGATTTTGAACTAACATTTACACGGGGAGCAGTCACTGACAAAGTTTGAAAGAAATGACGTGATTGGTCTTTGGTCACAGAGTGTCTCTGTAATTTATGTAGAAATTACACAAATGGGTAGATGTTGTATAATTTCACTGTGCTTTTATTCTGGAACACATTGGTATATATTTACCAGTAATTGTTGATTATTGTTAGCTCAGTACTACGCAGTGAACAAGCTCACTGTTTCAAGGATCTAAAACATATTTTTCCTTGCTTAGGAAAGTATAGAGAAGTTGACTTTCAGGGATTCTTTCTCTTGTGGATCATATTTACAGGGTCTCAATGCTCTGAAAGTACAGAAAGTACTGGAGTGCGGGATCTTCATGTTGGCAACAGAAACGGAGAGCACAACGCCAACCCCACTTAACGGCATTTCACACCTCTGTGTTCAAAGTTCTACAACTTTCCCTTTGACCTAAGCAAGTTATATGTCTATGCACCAAATGTAAAGGTGTGGAAATTCCCTGTCACTGTGAAGCCATGGCAAGGTCATACTTTGCTATAACGGGAAAGAAAAGCACTAGGAGCAACAGCTCAGGCCACAGCAGCACCGGAAAGCTCAAGCTCAGATTTATTTGCACTGGTATAATTGTTGGCAGCAGCGAGGTTGTGGGACAGGACACTCCAGATCCCCCTCTTGCCACGAGGTACTAATGACAGTCAAAATAACCCATGAAATGTGACCACACACAACCATTAGGATAGTTTGCAAGAAATGGTCTTAGTTCTTTAATTTTAAAAATAGATATTCTCTATATTTCACTAATGGCTTTAATAAAACATAGCTGGTATAGCAATTAAATAAAAACTTTGGCTCCTTTTTTTAGCCAAGTGCTGGTTGAGGTCTGCTGCTTTTCCCCAGCTCTGTGTACCCAGTCCTGTTTGAAGCACCATAATGGGAAAGGAGGGGTGGTAGAAAGAAGAGTCTGCTCTGCGAATTGCTCACTACCCAAGACTGTGTATCTCTCACTCCTGAATGGAAATTAGGGCCCAAGCAAGTTTGCATCCTGATTTGTTTCTCTTCTGTATGCTGATTGCCTGCCTGAGCTAATGCATGAATGTGCTTTACTTTGGCTGCATGTCTACGGAGGAGGGAGGTGGGCATCTCGGGCATCGGGGGTGTCTGTTCCTCATAGGCCTGCTTTGTAAATATGCTCTTGCATCTGTTCCTTAGAAGACTGACTGCATGCCAGGCAGGGTGTGATGAGCGAGAGGGGGCAGGAGCCCCCTCATGCTTTGCCTGAGAGGAAATACTGTTTGGGCTTTCTGCTGGATCTTTGGGTCTGCAGAGGTGAAATGAACCAGCTTTTGAAAGAACACAGTGACCTAGAGTAGGACCTTGGCTCAGACAAGTGGCTAGATGCAAGGCAAACTTGAAAGAGCAATGTGCAGTCTACTCACTACACCAGGACTTGTGTGTGGGCATGCAGGTGCAATCTAGAAAAAGTACAAAATATAGAAAGATAATGACTGAGTAATAGAGAAGGATGTCTAACCCTCCTCCAAAACCCTCTGTGAACAAGAAAGAAAATAATTTCAAATATAAACTATCACAGAGCAATACACATGACCCAGCTGCAAGTATGGTCTAGCAGGGAGGCTAGTTTATCATGGACCATACACCCTGTGGGAGTCCATCAGGCATCTACCACTATGCTGCTGTGAGCAGAGCTCTTGGACCTAACATCAGTTGTTCCTCTCACTTCTACTCTTGGCAGCTGGAATAGGACTAACAGCTGGCTTGCTGCTGCTCCTAGTGACACTTTTTCTGGTTTACCCTTCGCATATGCTTTCCTAAGGGTATGAATGAAGACAGGTTCAAACATAGCTCTCTACTTTCTCTCCTCAGCAAGACAGATGACTTCCTTTCTTACAGTATCTTCTTCCCACTTTGTACATCATTTTCTTCTCTGCAGTGACATCCTTTGTCTTCTTTTCTGGACACTTCTACACCTATTCCAACAAGAAGTGAGCCTGAACACCAGCTGCACAGAGTGTGGATTCTCTTCCAGAGGGCTCCTTTCTATACCTCAGGCAAACTGAAGGATACACCAACCTCCTGGATCTTGGGAAGCAAGAGATCAAAAGACAGAGTCACACTGTGTCTTAATCCCAGTATAATCCAGTCAGGACTCCTGTTATACAACTACTTCATTTACTTCACTTCTTTGGGTTCTGTTATGGTTTGTGTCTGGTGTCCCCCAAAAGCCTCATGTGGTCATGGTGCAGGCTTTTAGAGTTTGATTGATTATGGGTGTGAGAGCTACACCCACCATGGGGTGTATAGTTTGCATATGTAAGGGGGAGGAAGAGGCTGCTTCTGGCCATTCCTCCCTTTTGTGTTTGTTGCTTTTGCTGTGTTCTGCCTCCATGAGCTGTAGCCCTCTGCCATGTGCCACTCTGCCTTGTAACCTGCCAAGTATGGACTGAAACCTCCACAAACTGTAAGTGAAATAAACCTTTCCTTCCTTAATTTTGGGCATCAGGTATTTTGTCCCAGCAATGAGAGAAAAGTAACCAAGACAGTTTGTTGGATGAAAACATGACTTATACCAGCCATACACACAGTCCATACTCTTGCATACTGTGATCTCTGAATGGGCTGGCAGAATTCTCTGGAACAGGGTTGGAATTAGAGATCAAACTCTACACAAGAAGTGAGAAAGCACATTCCACCTGGATTCCACTTTAACCCATTCCTTGCAGAGAAGTGAGCTGCTTATGATATCAAATAATTACCTCCAGAAATGCCTCAACCAACAACATTCGTACCTTGCAGATTAAAGCAATGGCCATAACTGTCACTAAAATCATACAAAGCCTACAAACACATAAATATGTGCTCACCCCCCGGCAATACTGGCTTTGAACAAACCCTGCAGCCTGTAGATAACACTCCTTACAGTTTGAGCCCATTTAGCGTGTCTTTTCCTTTTGCCTAGTTAGATCAATATCACACTGATACATGTTCTGCCAGCCAAGCTATAATGCTGCATTCTTCCAGGACTCAGTAATATAAAGTGATTTAGTGCTTTCAGCTTGAAAGATATTGCAATGAACACCGTGATTTATAAAACAAATGGGCTATTGTCCTAAATAAGTTTAAAATTATATAGACCCAAGGAAATAGAGTTAACTAAAGTTTTAATGCTCCTAGCTGATTTTTTTGCTTAGCAATTTATGCAGTCACATAAGCAATTCAGCTCAGAAAATGCAACAGAAATTTATAGCTGGAATCCTCCATACATAATTTGCTTAACCTAGTGCACCTTTCGGCATTTATTAGTACACGAAGTCAACTTCCTATATACCCTTCTTTTATCGAGGCAACTGTCTATATGTTCACAGGACCCACAAATCACTGTGCCCCAAACACTCAGGCTATCCGAAAAAAAATATGCTAATTGTTGAGGGCAGTATACCCTATATTGCATGTTACTGGCATTTTGTAATATTATTTCTCACTTTATCACAGACGCATGGTAGGAAATAGAAATGATGGGAGCAGCATAAGCCAGAGGAATCTCAGCAATACACTGAAAAGCTACCATTTCTTATTCTTTGTGCACATTGGTGAAGACAGCAGAGTGCGATAACAGTAGACGGGATATTTTCATTTCATCTTTTAAATGTATTGGCTTGGAAATGTGAGCAGAATTCACATGGGGAAATTCTAATGCTTTTCCTAGGTTTCCTTTTATTTATTTATTTTTTTGCATGCATTTGAAGAATTCAACTTTGGCAGTACTATTGATGAGAATTGTTAGAACAGATCTGGAAAGAAAAATGAAGCAACCCATCTGTGAATTTAAAGAGCAACTTGGTCACAACTAGAATATTAGTTCTCTTATTTGCAGAAGATGGTAAGTACCTAGTAACAGTATACATTAGGCTGATGCTAGCTACATTAATAAAGACACCCCCAAACAGAGTAGTTAAAAAGAAGAGAAAAGCTTATTTCTTTCACAAATAACAATCTTGGGCTCTGGAATCTAGATGACTGAGTGGATCCAGTGCTTTCTCTAAATTTTTACCCCATGGGTATTGCACTCCTTTGTGTGACTGGAAGGTGATACATATTCATTCCTGTGCCCGGATATATGGGAGTTGGGGAGACAGAGAGATTCTAAGGTAAGGAGCTTTTCTTTTATGTGGAAGATGCTCCAGAATCCCATATATCCTTCCCATTCATGCCCTCATTGGCTCCAGATTGGAAATTCAGCCACACCAAGAGCATCACTTCCCGTTACTACAGTGAAACACCTGAGTTTGTTAACTTACCTAGGAACACTTTACTTTTGTACACAGAGTTGAAGGTCACCGCACATCATCAGGAAACCCACGGCTTTGGGCCTCTGATGGGCATGCTGATGGGTGATGAGAGCAACATGTGCTGGAGCAAGCTGAAGACCTTGCAGCCAGGAAGCAAAAGATGCTGAGGAAAAGGGGCTGGGTCCTGAAATCCCATGAGGGCACACCCCTCATTTCCAAAAGACCTCCTACTAGGTCCCACATCAAAAAGCCTCCACCAGCTCCCAGTGGCACCACCTTGATGACCAAGCATTTAACACTGATCTTTGGGGGACAGTCAACATACAAACCATGCCACCAACCCACAACGATTCCACACATGGCCCACAGCAGGTGCTCACCTTCAACTACCTGTTGATTCTTCACGGACATTAGAAGAGTATTTTCAAACCAATTAATCTACTATACCTACTTTGTATTCTTTTCTAGGCAGGGCTCTCCTTCAAGGCAGAATGATATACAATACACTATCCTCCTTCTCAGACAGACAAAGATTTAGGAGATGTCTCACAAAACTCTGGGGCTGGGGTGGGAATTTCTGGCATGCGTGCTTCAGTGGGCTGTTCATCCTATTGAGAGCTCTAAAAGGTTCACCATCACTGCTGCTATAAATCACCAGCAACCTAGGCAACACAGCGGCCCTTAAACGTGGTTGACTATGGAGATGCTGAGTCACTAAACTACTGTGAGTATGAAGCTCGCATGCCCTCTTGTTTAGTAGAGCAAAATGTTCTTTTTTTGTCACTATGACTCAAAAACAAAAAAATGTCCTTCTTTAGAAATCACGTATATAGGCCCTTGTAGTAGTCAAAAATCTTGTTTCCTCCAAAATATACCTGTAACCTGAAAGCCAGGCTTCACCCACAAATTACCGCTACTCCTAACCTTTCCTCTTAGACCTGAATTCCACAGGCCTGGCCACACCACCCTGTCCTGTCACTGTACCAGTCTATACGACCCTATGGGTGGCCCCTCTGTCCTACAGCTCTTGGCACCCTTTCACTCTGTTTCACCCAGTTATGGACTGAATATGAAACTAGTGAATTTTCTGGAACTTTTCTGTAGAGAAATGTCTCAGCGACTTTTCTGATTGCTGAGACAAAATACCTGATACCCAAACGTAAAGGAGGAAAGGTCTATTTAGCTCACAACTTGTAAAGATTTCAGTCCAGTTCTCTGGTTTGAAGGCAGGGTAGCGTGGCAGAGGGGCCTCACAGAGGAGAATCAGTCCATGGCATGGTAGCAAAAGGCAGCAAGCAACAGCAAGGGACCACAGCAGCCTCCTTTCTGTCTCTTTGTACTCCATCCAGGCTATAAGCCATTTGGGTGGTGCCACCCACACACCCAAGGTGAGACTTCCATTATCCACACCCAGAACTATGCTAAACAGTTTAGTTATCACACACCCTTAATCCCAGCATCACACACCCTAGACCCCATCACTGCCTAAAAGCCCCACCCATGAGCACATGAGGCTTTAGGGGAACGTCTAGATACAAGCCATAAACAAGAAACAAATTCAGATTTTGTATTTTAGAGACCTACCATTCTTTACCCTAAACTCCTGTTACTAGCTGACTGGAGAGCTAGCTCATATCTAGGGGGATCATTAATCTTGTTTAAATAATCTACTTTTAAAGTGAAAGGGCATTGCTAATAATGATGCACTGTAAAGTTGTAACCCAGGAATGTCTTGGGCAAGTCAGATGCAGAAATAATTTCCTCTACTTACAGCGCTTTGCCTAAAGTGATTTGTGAGGAATTAAATTATACTTCAAGAATTATTTCAATTTACACCCCTAGAACACTTTTTTATTTTATTTGCCCCTGATATTGGGGACTTAACCCAAGGCCTTCACACTAAGCAATATATCCAGAATCATTTCAAAATTAAAAAAAAAAACAACGTTGTTTTGATATCAGGAATTGAACTCAAGACCTGTGCTTGCCAGGCAGGCACTTCTGCTACTAAGCTAGGTCCCTGGTTCCCAAATTTTTTAAATTTTGAGAGCCAGGGGTCTCACTAAGTCTCTAAATTGCCAAGCTGGGCTTAAACTTTCAACCATTCTGCCTCTAGGATTACAGCTGTGCACCATTTTGTCTAGCTCTGAGGATGCTGTTTTTGCTAAAATCTTCTGCTGGATCATTCTAATCAATCACATTGGGAAATTCTGAGAAAGACACTGAAATCAGCTCAAGTAAAATACAGGTTCCCTCTACATCACTAAGCCAACCAATGACATAGGGAAATGTCACTATAGAAAAAAGAAACAAAATCTCAAAGACAACCTTGTGAAAGTGGGTCATAAGAGCTAGCAAATTCATCACTCTTAACTGGAAAAAGATAATTAATCAGGTACTAGATATCACTGTGGATGGACAGATTTGTACGTACTGTTTTTGTTCTTTTACTTCATAATTACACAGTACAGTAGGTATTATATACAATTCTTACTTCATAGACAGGAAACTGATGCTCAATATAGTTTAGTGACCAGCTACAGTGGTTGGCAGAGTGGAGATTCAAACATGTCTAGCTGGCTGGACAGAGACAGGACAAAGTTAGAGAACTGACCAACCAAGAACCTCTACTCTCCCTGCTATAACACATTTATGCTAGATCTACTTTGTGTGATTGAGGGCTGCTATGTTTTAACGTTAGTGACTTCATAATGTCAGACTCTAGACACATTTTCATCTCCACAACAACAGCTATTTTTAAAACTTAATTAAAATGTTTCTGAATCCATTTTACAACCAGAATGACCCATGTATGTGTGTGTACAACCATTTATCAGACATTTATTAGTAAATTTTACTTCAAAGCCATTTGTATTTTATTAATTCATAATATTAATCTGCATATTTACCCTCTACCCTAGTCTGCCTGCTCCCATAGGAAATCTTCTAGTTCTCTTCCTTTACAAACAGCCAACTGGAGACTGAAAATGTGGGATACTTGTCCGGTAGATGCATTCATCTGAATGGAATGATCTCTGAGGAACAGACAGAGATACTCATAAGGATAAGAGAATGTAAGGAAAATGGGAAGAGTCTCTTTTTAACTAAGTACTTGATCTCTAATGGTCTCTCAGGAACAGCTGGGTAAAGCGTGGCCTCCACCATAAGGCGGCATTCTAAGAGGTTTCACGCTTTAACGCCTCACTAGCATAGTCCTTCCCGGTTGCAGTCACGGCTCTCCTGTTAACACCGACAAAGAAGAAACGTGTAAGTCAAATTCGGACTTGAACTCACCAGCTCTGTTTCCCTGTCTCTCGCATGGGGTTTTCCAACGCTCCCTTTGTTGTGCGGTTAGGGGAACGAGTGCACAAGAAGGTTTGTAAGAACACTTGCCATATGCCAGTTTGTTGATAAATAGTTCTCATTTTCCCCATGCAATCCCACGTCCCTATATGATCACTTCTAGAGGTTTGTTTCAAGAATAATTTAGATTCCTGTGTAAAATGCAGATTTCTGGACCTTTCTCCTGGACTCACTGACTCAGCATGTATGGCTGGGGCTCTAACGTTTTTACTTCCCCACAGTCTAGCAAGTAACATCTCAGACTCCAAAGCCAGCTTCAATCAACCCTTGGCGAGGATGTTAGAAAACAATGTCACCGTGGGGCATGGAGACTGAGGATACATGCTTTCATTTTAAGTAAAGTTCTTCCCTTACATCTCTATCAGTGGAGGTTTCCAGATTCTCTAAAAGAAAGGTGTGGACTCAGTCCTTACACTGTTAATGTTATTGCTACCACTTCTTGACGTACTTAGGGGCAAATCTGTTACAAAAGCATATTATATAGAGCTTAACACTTTTATAGAGAAATAACAGATCTTCAAAATATGTTTTATTGGATGTTTTAATTTAATTTTATTAATTTTCAAGAGGAAACCCAAGAGCATTTAGGAAATTACTTGCCTTGTATCCTAGTCTCTAGCTACTTATGTTCCTTGCCTACAAGCCATCATAATTCCTATTGTCTTATCATTAATTCTAGAGATGTAATTCTTGTATAGAATTCTATGCATATATAATCACATAGCTCTCATTTTACACAAATACTTCCATTTCTGCACCTTGGTTTTCTTTGATGAAAATATCTTGGGGAATAACTCTCATCTGTTCAGAAAAAAAAAATCTCCCTGACTTGTCCCTATGGCACATTATTCTATTCCATAAGAATAAACAATAAAACATTTAAGAAGTCTTCTGTTTCTGTTTTTTTCTCATTTCAATGAAATGATGAATAATTACACTGGAGAATGAATTTCTATGGGACTAGTATAGCTCAAACATCCCATCTTGGAAACAAATTGCTGAGTCACAAGACAGGTGTTATTCTAACTGAGGAACAGATGACCCTACATGGTGACATTTTCACTTTCACGCCCTGTATGCTCTTTTTCCCATGCACTCATCAACATCGTGTGATCAAACTTCATTTTTTGTCATTCTAATAGGTTAAAAAAAGTAACTAGCATACATGAGGGGACGGCATTGTTCCCAAGCAAACACAGGTTCACTTCCCAGGAGCAAAAGCATAGTTTCTGGCTTCACGTAGGTATTATAGTCATTCTCCTCTCTCTCTTTGATTTAATTATAGATTCACTTTATAATGAGAAGACTTTCTAAAAAACAAAAGCATAGGGGAATTAGGAGTCACAAAGGTTGATCAGCAGGAAATTGTGTATCCATTGCGGAAGCACATGCAGGACTCAGGGCACTTGCAGAGTGAGCACCAGTCACGTAGCAGGACAAGCTGTAATATTTCACAGCTCAGTGGAATGACTATGGTTCAAAACAATTTATAATGTGCTTTATAAAGTTTCTTAATGCAAATATATACCTAAGGATTGAGGAGATGAAAACGCTACTTACCCTGACTTAAGTACTGCCCATCCTGGAGTGCAAGTGTTACCACTTTGCCCTCCATAAGTATAAACAATATTTAGTGAAGAGACTGGAATTAAGAGGATATTTTACTTTGTGTGCTTTATGAGAAAATATCGAATTGGTTAAAACAAGTCAACAAACATTTAAAATGAAGACCATTCTGGGTTTTGCTTCCTGTGAGAAAAAGTGGATGTTGCGGGGCGGGGGTGGGAGGGGGGAGGCTAAAACAAGTAACATTTCAGGAGAAAACAAACCACAGTGAAGTATTTTAGAAAAATCTGCCAACACAGTACCAACTCCCATGTTTAGAATAATAGCTTCAAAGAATGGATTTTCTAAGACGCATTTCTGGGTAAATTTTTCTAATGTGTCTTGAAAAAATGGATCTTTTTGAAAATATCTTCAAAATGAGTCAATAACACTTTTGTGTGACCTTTGAGATTAAACATTTTGTAACAGTTCTTTAGAGAAAATGAAAGGGCATTAGAAGGAGAGAAAAGTTAAAATGTTTTTATGAAGATGCTTGCCTGTGCTATTTTGACTCAAGCGAGGAGCTGATGAAGACATAATTCAGTTAGGGTATTTTACTCTCATTCCAACTTGCTCTCATGTATGATTTCAGACAAATACACAATTAATAATGCTACACTGAATAAACCTGTGTCATTTGATTGTTGATGTTTGAGCTCCTTACTTCCTTTCATAAAAATATTATTAATAAAGAAGCATAATAAAAATAATGGTACCTATAGCCAAATGCCAAGAACCAATTTCATGCCTGGGGATTTAAATAACTGAAGTTTCGCTGTTTACAAAGAGTTATTAATGAAAACCTTTCTTTCCCATCTAAATATTCATGGCATTTTTAAAATGTCCATATGTTAGAAAGAGCTCTAAAACAGAAAGGGCAGATTAATGAGGAATAAAAGTAAACAAATATGCTTAAACTATGTAACAATGGATATGTGAAGTAAAAATGGCTGGAAAATAATTTTGCTGACTGGTGAAATTTTTTTTTTCTATTCCTCGATTTATATTCAAACTTTCAGGTTAAAGAATTTTAAGATAAGATACTTTTGAATGCAGAAATTAATGGATACATATTTTAAGTCAATTTGAGAAACAGAAATGTGTTTCAATATCCAAGAAATTACATTGGGCTTTTTGTCTGACTGACCTTCTGCCTGCCCATTCCTTCCTTCCTTCCTTCCTTCTTTCCTTCCTTCCTTCTTTCCTTCCTTCCTTCCTTCCTTCCTGCCTTCCTGCCTTCCTGCCTTCCTGCCTTCCTTCTCTCCTTCCTTTCTTCTTTCCTTCCTTCCATCCTTCTTTCTTCATTTTCTTCTCCCCCCCCCTTTCACTTATTTACTTATAAATATTGCCGTTCACTCCTTGTCTGGACACTGTCCATTTTCAACTATACTTTATCTAATCCCACCTCAGGGATGAGAGGTGCTTTGAATACCATACATGTTTATTCCATAAGTTTTGAGACTTGCCCATCAGTGACTGCCATTCTACACACTCTGCATGTTAAAAGCACTTTCTTATGCACGAATTATTCTTATATCTTCTTCCTAAGAGAGCTTTGTAGGTGTTGTATTGATCTTCATTGGCTTTAGTGAAAGGTGTCTAAAAAACACAGCACAAACCTAAATGTGTAAAGAAAAACCACAACAAAAAGCACATTTCTTTAAATCATAGAAAAATAGACCATACAATTGTGAATAAAATTAGGTAAGCCTGTCAAAATTAATATAATGGAATTAAGGTATTAAATGATTAGTGATGACAGCTTATAGTGATAAAATTATACTCTAAATTAACGATGTCAAAAAGCTTTTATTTGAAATGAATAGCACATTAATGCTTAGCTATGTGATAAAATCATTTTTAAATGTTTATAGGAGAAGATAAATTATTTTTAACATATCCCTTTGTAAAAAAATAAAAAACAGAAGATATAACTAACAAAAATTATTAAATAGAAAGACTGTGTTTTGTATCCTTGATTGTTCATAATTCATAAAATGTTGTGATTTTAATGAAACACTCAGAAAAAATATTATTTATTTATCCAAGGTGAAAATGTAGTCATTCCAAAATCAGTATACTTAGCTGCATACATTTATACATATGGCTTCTGTGATTTTAGATCACATCATATTACAGTGAAACTACTGATATACAATTTTAAATAGGATCCTCATCTTTTATATTTAAATTATTTTATCAAACAACAACTGAGTCAAGGGGGAAATCAGGAAAATTATAACACTGTATTTAAAAAGAAAGCACACAACTCAAAGAAAAAAGCGACGCTGTAAATTATTCTTATAATAAAAACAACAACAAAATAAGATTTCTAACTCCACTCGAGTAAAAAAATGCACAAAAATACTAAGGCCAGTGGTAAAACAAATGCATTTTTTAGGGTAAAACATAATTAGTTATAATGAATAAATGAATCTAGGTAAAATTTTATTGAAGTTCTGGATCTACATATCTGATAAATGTGTTCAACTTGGAAAAAAGAAAAAAATAAACATTTAGAAAAGAATGAAAAGATATAAAGTTTAAATTATATGAAAAAATGCATTAATGTATAATAATGTTCTAAGTTAAAGAAAGGAGAAATAGTAAGAAAAACTTAGATATGTTGTTCACAAAATTACCTTCTTGCAAAGAAGCCTAATAGTCATTTATTGGCAAAGTATTTTAGATTATAAGGCAAATTTGACATAACTATTCCATAAATTGTTCAGAAATTTGGGGGATAAATTGTGACCTTTTAAGGTATTCTGTGAAATAAAAGCTAAAGTGATTTGTAATGTAATAGAGCTTTAATAAAAAATTAAGCCAGGCCAGTTTCACTAATGAATACTAAATTAAAGTCTTAAGCACATTATCAGTGATTGCAATTAAGCAATAGGATTAGGTTTATCCTATGAATAGAAGTATAATTCTGTACAGGAAAACTATTAGTTTAAAAGAGCACATGAATAGCCTAATGAGAATAAAGCATCCAATTAGATATGTTTGATAAAAAGAGTACCACAAATTTTTATCCATGCATAATAAAAATCTTATTAAAATAGACAAACTTCATAAAGTGATTCAAAATAAATATATATTGAATTAACTTCATTTTATTTAATTTTGGCTTGAACTACTGGGTCAATATAATAGTATGTGAAAACTAAATGAGAAAATTTGGCCAGGTATGGTGGCACACGCCTGTAATCCCAGCACTCGGGAGGCTGAGGTAGGAGGATTGTTGCGAGTTTCAGACCAGCCTGGGCTACAAAGTGAGCTCAAGGCCAGCCTGAACTGCACAGTGAGTCTGTGTCTCAAAAAGAAAAAAAAAAAAAAAAAAGAAAAAAGAAAAGAAAAAAAGAAAACCCAATGGAAGTCTGTAAAACAAAAGATAAATTATTTTCACACTGCATGATTATAGGCCTCCAGAAGATAGATAATCCAAATTAAGTCCAAAAGAAATGCTTCATAGCAGGTTTGATTGGAATATACAGTGAATGCTTAGATAAAACTTTTATTACAGTATAGGACAAATTGTCAAAGATCATGGTGGTGCACTCCTGTAATCCCAGCACTTGAAGGAAGAGACAGAAAGGTCGCATTGAAAGTGCATTGAAGGCCAGCCTGGGTTCTAGTGAGTTTAATGCCAGCTTGAATTGCATAGCAAGACCCTGTCTCAAAAAAAAACCAACCCCCCCAAAAAAAATCCCCGAAACACCAATTGTCATTAGTCTCCTCTCAAAACACTCCTTGCTTCAAACAGAATTTCCCCATCATTTCTATCACTTTCTGAAGTAGTTGTGAGAGTCCTCTTTCCTGAGTATCTTTCATTTCACTGTTGTGGCCATGTGGATATATTGGTCAATTTAACTTGGGGGAAAAGCCCGAAGTCACATAGTACTAGAGCCTATGAACAAGGTGAATGAAGACACATCACAATGTCTTATGAGCTGCCTTTTCACTTGATGACCCTTGGCAGCAGCCTTCACTGTGGTTTTGATCACACCACATAAAGACACTCAGGAAAGAGGACTCCTAGAACTGCTTCAAAAAGTGGCAAGAACTATGGGGTAAGTGTGTTCAAAGTGAAAGCAAGAAGTATTTTGAGGGGGATAAATGGTAATGTGTCTTCTACTGTAATATATTTTCTTAAAATTTAATATTCACCATATATGTTTTTAGTCACCCTTTAAAGTAGATAGATATAAGATAAAAATACAAAAATATTTATCTTTTCAAAATCTTTGTAAAACACAAATATCACAGCTACTATAAGTTAATCAGGATGAAAAAGATCAACAGAAGCCATGAATGAGTCTACAAAGAAATCTATAAACTACCAAAGGGAGTATGTGAATTTCATTCATGCATAGAAGGATACAATATGAAGAAGATAACATGAGATTTTTTGGAGATGAATATTTCTAGCTGAGATTTGGAAGACTACAGCCTAAAATATTAATAGTGCTTATCCCTGGAGGCTGTCATTGCAAGAGCTTTTCCATTTTTATTTTTCTTTTTAAATTTCTATTCTACAACTGTAATGTCTACATTGCTACGAAGATAATGTCCATAAAAATCATAAACTAAAGAGATTTCCTTAAGTTTAGAGATATCAAATAGAACAGTCAAAAAGTTTCACCACCAGGAATGAAAACCTCCTCAAAAGTAAAGTTTAAACAGGGAACAGCATAAAAGAGGAAATGTTATTTAAAGCAAACTAAAGAGAAAGTACAAAAGCCCCCCCCCCATTACATGAGATAGGGATACTTAAAGCAAGGAAGGACTCCTCAGCAATGACCTTGATGCTTTATCACATTCTTGTTGCATAAAATGATGTTTTGCTTCTTTTTTTGAGGAGAATCCCATTTATGCCTGCTTTCCTAGAGTTCGCTTATAATTTCTATGAAGGTTAGGGTAGAGTTTCACCTTGGTTGGTTCTGAGATCTAGCATGGAGATTGCACTGCTAGGGGTGTCTCAGTGGGTCTTGGAGGTGGGGCCTGCAGCTCTATTCTGATCCCTGGCCCCTTCTACGCTGGCTCTCTTCCCAGGCACTGCTTCCTGACACCATGAACTGAGCAGCTTTGTTCTGCTCTGCCTTCTGCCATGGAGCTAGCCAACCACGGACTGAAATGGTAAGCAAATTAAACATTTTCTCCTTTAGGTGTGGGTGTCAGTGATGTGGTCCCAGCATTGGAAAAGCTGACTAATACGTTTTACTCTCAAAGGTTTCTCACTTAGCATGATAAATTATAATATCCCAATCTATGAGGCATAAGTGATGAAAAAATATTTTAAAAATCAGCATACAAATGAAAAGCTCTTGGGTGTTTGAAAGATACCTTGGAACATATTAAGAACACTAAGTCAGGAGGGTGAGTACTTCTCAACTTGTTGCCACGTAGCTATCTACAAGTGACTTGACCTCTCTGATGTCCCACCTGCTCACCTATGAAGTGAGGAAGAATCCATTGATGCTTTTGGAGGATTGTTCTGAGGATGAAATAAGCATTTAGAGTGGTGCCTGGAACATTGCATAATTGGTGGATATTATTGTTATTTGTTTTCTCTGTAATGCTTGGCATTTCCATCATAACATAATATCTTTCTCACAAGTTTTTCCTATCAAGATCACTACCATCACCTACACAGGTAAGAACTACAGTGTCAGAAAATTAAACCTGCTAGATTTAGGAGGCCACCATGCTACTTTAATTGATGGCAACTTCTCCTTCCCCCAAAAAGGTAAACGCTGCCCTCCTTTTACGGCACAGATATGTTCTTTGCTTTCTCTTTAACTTTGCCTAACGGGAATACAGTGTGTCTTCCTACAAGTCTTGGTTTCCTCATTTAAAATTATACTGTCCAGTGTTGGGGATATAGCTCAGTGGCACAGTGCCCGCCAGTTGTTACCTATAGGTCTAGAACTGCTGAGTAGGATTTCATTGCACACACACACAAACACTTGCCTGCTATTCTACTATTAAAGAATATAATAGCTGTTTCCACTAGGGATTATTTTAGATGTTGCTTTAAGGATACTCTTGTCTGTGTTTCCTGGTACCTTGACAGAATTTCTCTGGGAGGACTGATTGTTACAGGATAGGTACACGTATAATATGACTGGGTAATGCCAAACTTTTCCAAAGTGGAACACCAATGTACACTTTTATGAGTAGCTCTTCAGAATTTTATAATTTTTCCAGTATGCTCAGTATATAAAAAACAACTTGATGTGTTGCTGACCTGTACTCCTTTCCACGCTGTCCTGCTACAGTTGCCCTGACGGCAGTCTGTCATCCCCCCTGATGAAATCAAATGGCTCTTACTGATGTGTCATTTAACTCCTTGCTAAATTCCTTTCTTTTCTACCACTGCAATTGATATTCTTCATCATTTCCTCATATTAAAATATTCTCTGTCTTCATAATCGTGCTATACACCCAGAACTTCACGCATTTCTTGGCACATTATGGAATCTCCACAGATACCAACTGCGTGGAATTAAACAAGCCTTTATGCTGAATGCGTTCCCATAAATAAAAAATAATCTGCATTTGAAAGAATGTTCACCTTAGAATTATTTAATGGTAAACGAGGAAACACTCAAGAATTCCTGTGGTAGAAAACACAGCTAAAAACATCATGTCTTTCCATCCTTGGAATGAAGTAGAGTCCCTTAAGAAGTGACGTAGATCGTGAAGCCAAAGGTGAGAAGCTCTACGTGCAGACCCACTGCAACAGGCTGTGTAGATACAGAACAGGAGTGAAGATAAATACCCATCAAACAATGGCTTACCCTTGGCACATAAACTTAAACTTGAGCAATGGTGAATGAACTTTTCATTTGTATTTTATACAGTTTTATGTTGGCTATTACATAATTACTTTAGAAAATATTATAAAAATGTAGTTTCTTTTTTTGTTGCTGTTGTTGTTTTTGGCCGTTCATTCATTTCAAAAGGCAGTCTTCCAGCATCCTCTTTTTATGTACTAGGAACATCACTTTTTGAGTTGTTTCTCTTAGTCTTATCTATCTTCACAGTGTCTGAGAACACTTATGCCAACGTCACTGGTTTTCTACTTTTGACCCAGTTCACCCTGAGCTTCAAATATCAACACTGTCTACTAGAACCTCACTCTCAATATGTGCAAACCATAGATCCAATCTGCTTCTCCCAAACCTCAGTATCCTACAGTAAGTGAATATTTACTCCATAACAGGAAGCTTACAAACACTTTACAGTCTACTTAGTTCTGATATTAAACCATTTAACCCTCTCAGCAATCCACTGTGGAAGGTGCTTTATTATCACACCTATTTTACAGATGATAAGGAGAAGATTAAATGAACTTTCCTGTTCTTTGAGCTACCACCTGAGTAATTTTCTTGAATTTTCTGTTTTTTCATCCTTCTTATTTCCTTAGTAAACTAATATTGTGGTTTGGCTTTTTCAGATCGAACACCACTATTCTCTCTTCAGACTCTCATTGCCCATTCGTCTGTAGGTAAGTGCTTCAGTCTCATTGTCTCAAACAAAGGTCTTTCTGTCATCCATGCTCTTTGGGAAGTAGTGTTGTCCCCATGTCATTATTCTGACATATCAAGCTCATTTCAGCCCAAGGGTGCAGGCTAATTTTCACAAAATGGAAATGGGGATGTGGGGCATGGTCCTGTTCAGCTGTAATCCCAGCATCAAGAGAGGCTGAAGGAGGAGGACTCCAAGTTCAATCTTAGCCTGGACGACTAGGTAAATTAGTGAGACCCTGTCTCAAAGTAAAATACACAAAAGGCTGGGAACATAGAACACTCTTGGGTTTGATCTCCAGTTACCACACACAAAAAAGAGAGACAAAACATGAAAATGGGGGTGGGACAAAGGCCAGGCTTCCTCAGACTTGCAGCTTTTGGACCTAAGTGAAATGAGCTAAATGTGAGAGTTGCATGAGCCAAAGAGCCAAAGTTAATCTCAGTCTAGTCACCAAACCATTCCCCAGGTCCATGCTTCCTCCTAGGTAGCCCAAGAAAAGGATCACGGGAAGATCCCTCCTTCATGTATAAGCCATCCACATGGGATTGGGAGAAGAAAAGGTGGGGACATGGGTACCTGAGCCTAACTAGGGTTCACTTGTATCCCCTCTGACTCTACCTACATACACTGCCTGGCTTTCTTGGTGGCCTCATCCCTATGGCTTGAGCCACCTGGTCCAGGTGCCAGCACATCAGGCCTCCTCCAGAGGGAAGCAAGATCAAATCCCAACAGCCCCTTCCACATAGGACCCCATGGCCACACCAGGCTGTCCTGCTGCAGGCTGCAGCTCTCTCACACACAGTGTTTGTCCCCCACAGAAGGTTTCCTATGTCTTCCCTGTGTCAGAGCTTTCTGCTCATAGCTCATCCAGGTGGATGCTGTAAAGAGGAAGGAGGCTAATCAGCTAGGTTGGAACTCCTTAAATTATTTTCCTACCTCAACTTCATGTCCAACACTAACTAATCTTTCACAACAAATAAGAGAAGAAAAAAATTTCTATAAATTGACTTCTCAAATTCCCTAATGGTGCCCTTACGAGCTGAAAGTTCAAATTTTCCCTCTCATTGATTGTCCAAACATTAAAATTCTTTCACTTCTCAGTCCAAATACAGACGTGATGCTCAGTTTTACTACAAGTGTTGTTAGCGCAGTCTTTGTCACAAGGTGACACCACTGAGCAGAGTGGTAACCTTTAGAATTCACTCCAATCGTGCCACATTTGGAGATTCTGTTTGCAGAAATTCCAGCCTTTGGGAACATGAAGAGTGGAATCAGCCTTCTGCTTTCGGGGAAGCTAGGTCTCTTCACACACACACACACACACACACACACACACACACACACACACACACTCACTCACTCAAGGGCCCCATCGAAGAAGCCAGGAGAGACAGCTGCACTTTGAGTGCAGAATAGTTTATTTCTCCCTGTAGACCTGAGCCTGGGGTAGTTCTTACACTTCTGTTTTCTTGTGAGTGCCTCCTTGTGGGTTTTGTGTTCCTTTTTGCCATTGGCATAAGTTAGATCTTGCTGCTCTGCTTAAATCTTCATTTTCAATTTGTAGGAACATGGCTTAGGTTCTTGATCCTTCTCCTCTAAGAATAATTTAAGCTCCTTACTTTATTACTTCATCCTTTCTCGAATTCTTGTACCCCAAGAAATCTACAGAATGCTCATGAAAATACACATTCATACACACACTCTTCTCTCCCCCCACTTTCCTCTCATTCTGCACCACCGTGGGAACCTGTTTCTCTCCTGTAAGTAAAGCAAGAGGAACCATGTTTGCTATGAGGCGTCTTGTTGTACCAGACTACACAGACACTGAACTGGCCACTTCAGACAATGAAATTATGTGATGCATATACAAAATGAGGAAGCTACTCCCTTGCATAATGCAGCTGATAATTTTGTCATTGCCTTAAAAAAATCATAAATAAAAATAAAATATAAATTCACTTTGCATCAATATAAAATATGTAAAGAGTTTGCTAATCAAAGATAAAGACATTAAATAATACTGAGGGGAAGTTCATATCTATTAAATTAGCAAATAAGAAATTCAGCCAATGCAGTTGGCATGTTGGGGTTAAAAGCTATGGATGTGTTCATACCTTTGGGCCAAGAAGTTTCATTTTAGGTTTCAATTTTAAAGAAGTGTAGAAACAGAACTCCATTAATATGTACATTCCATAGGAGCATCTGGCAGGGTTTGACAGCAAGAGTCAGCACTCAGCCAGGGTGTACAAAGCACAAGTGAAGAAGAACGGAGAGAATCGGGGGGAGACAGGGAGAGAGAGGGAGAGAGTATGTCTACACATGCACCCGTGGGACACTTTGCTTAGCGTGGATAAGGTGACTCGTGCCATCGCAGGGAATTTGAAAATGACAGCCACAGTGACCCCTGCAGACTTGGGAAGTATGCCCCTGGGGGTGGGGGGTAGCAGAGCTCAAGTTTGTCTGCTCCGTAGTTGAGGACAGACGCTGGGAAGTTCCCTGTGTGTATATTCAGAGATTGAAAGACTCCATCAGATGACAGCATGACCATGTGGCAGTCTCATCACTGGTAACGCAGAAATGTGGGGGAAATACTCGCTCCAAACTCTACTACCATCATGATAAATGTGGTTGTGGATAAAGCAAAATCCTAAATCTCAAAGACTTTGGAAGCAATGTCATGGCCTCTGGCAACAGTGTGAAGCTGTGACTCCACCTTGGCTGTCCTGTGGGTGATACACGCAGCTTTAAAAGGAAGGCTAGATGCCTTGGTCCTGTTTACAGATTCTGAATTTGTTTGCTCTGCACGGTAGCCAAGACATCTGAGTGATGGATCTGCATTATCCTCTCGCACAACTGAAGTGGGAGAGCACAGGTCTAAACCTTGCCAGCGAAAGTCAAGCCCACAACCAGCAACACCCACAACCAGCAAACTTGCTAGAAGTGCAGAATTTCAGCCCTGCCTGGATCTCTTAAACAGAATGTGGGTCATTGAAACCTGCCTGGATGATGGCCTGGGCTTGCCCACAGGGCGGCCCTGGGGGGAAGCACTAGGGGTGTCCCCTGTGCAGATCGGCAGTGACAGGCACACCTTGCTTCCCTCACTCCCCTCAGCGGTTCATCCTTTGTATCTCAAACCACACAACAGCTATGCTTCCGTCAGGAAATATTGCAACTCTTTCTTTGATAGAAAAGCAGTGAACTCATAGTATTTACTGACACAAGTGAGAATGGAAGGGTCACTCGGTTTCTCACTAGATTGTAGAATGTGAAGCGATCTCAGGAATTACCTCCAGCACCATCGGTTCACAAGGAAGAAATTAGGGTCCATGGAAGCTCAGATATTACAAGTGTCAGACCACTGGGAACCAGCAAAGCCTTGCCTGAGAATGGATTTTGATAAATCACAAATGCAGGGCATGTCTTATGCTTTAAAATTTCCTCAGTGTTTTGTCATGTCACATAAAATGGCTTTTTTAGTGTAAACTTTGTAATATATATATTTTTTTCAGAAGCCCCAGGTTCATGATCCTGGATGAAGCAGATGTTTTGGGCAGTGCAATTATTGGCATCCTTTAAAAAACATGCTGCCTCCATGTCTTTAAGTGTCATCGAGAATCTTTTCCCCAATGTAGAAATTATGCAGTTTGGGAAAAATACCAATTGTCTAGCCTAAACCTGTGAATAGCAACTGTGGTACTAAATATAAAATCTACAATATAACAGAAAGCTAAGAAAACAGGTGTTTTATGGAACTGCTACAGGGGACACGGGCACAAGGTGAAGCCCTGTTGCAGGTAACCAGCACTTCTCATTGGGCAGGTATGTAAATTGGCTAAGTAGATCGAAGTGCAGAGGGTTCCTGGCTCACAGGCATGTATATGGGCACAGGAATGTCAGCTGTGTCATTAGTACTGAGCTGCATGTGGGTGGGGGTGGATAGGAGTACAGAATTATGCAGAGACCTCCGGAGTGGGAGTAGGGGCTCAACCCCTGTGTCTTATTATCAACAGTCTCCTGATTACTTTCAAGAAGGGAATCATCTGAATGAAGAATTTCTGGGACCTGCTGAGACCCAAATCAAAATCTTCAGACCAAGATCTCCAGAAAATATTTACCCATTGCCTTGAGTGATGCTTATAATGAAGTAAGTTGGACAAGGTAGAGGTTCAAAACTTTCCATCGACAGGGTGGGCTGAGGGTGGCACTCAGTCCTGCACCTTCCAGTCGGCATCACCGGTGCAGCTTCCCTGTCTTGAAGCATGTCCATCTTGTCAGGTGTGGAAGGGGGCACAGTTTCCCTCGCATGGTCACTATGTGCACTGATAAGCAATCAGGAAGCCGTGGAGACATGGACTACATTTCTCCTCGTCACTGATGAGGTATAAAATACATTATTTCTGTTATCTTCTGTTTAACACCCCAATTTTTCCCTTTGAACTAGAAGGGTGCTGGGTATTTAGAGAGTTTTCCCCATCCTTCAATTTATCTTTAGTGTGTAGCTGGCAGGTTCCAGAAGTAAAGATGAACTCAAAGCCTAGTGAGAGAGTCAGGTAGGTGACCAGGAACATTATAATAGAAGCGGGAGTTCTGTTCACAAATGAATCCTTTCACACTTCCAGATAATGTTTTGGTTAGCTTGTGGGGGAAGAGATCAAAGCTACTATTTAATATCATTAAAATAATCATTATTTCTTTCACATATGCTAACCCAGGCAGAAAGGAAAGAGCTTTTGAGTGCACTGCAAATAAAACGTTGTCAAAGAGAATAAAGATTCCATGTGACTTTGATGGTGATTGTAAATTAGCCCACAAGAATACCCAACACAGTGGCAAAATCCTGACCTTATTAAGTAGAATCTTATCAGTTCATCCTTCCCGGCAATTCTTTCCAAAATGCTGTCTTTTCACTCTCCCTTTCCCTATTATGAGCCCCTGTTTTATAACTGCAGGGGAATTTCTCCTCTAATGGAGGAGCTGCCCACTGATACTCAGGACCTCTTCTCTGAGCCTGGAAGCCAAAAGCTCACAGCTCCTAATTGAATTTCTGCCCTTAGGGGCAGAGGGTCATTGGGCCAAACTGCTGTCAGAGGACTGCAGGGAGGCTGGGCATAGGGCCTCGTCTTTTCCTCTCCATACCCCATATCCAAGCACCCCTAGACCCTAAAGCCTTCGGTTTGCTTGTTTAATGAAGTCTTCCACTGAAATAATAACTCCTTCCCCTGACATTAGCTATAACTACGTGTTTGCATTTGTTGAAATGAGAAATGTCAGGACTCTTACAGATTTTCTTTTTCTGATTTCTGTTATGTTTGGATGCATCTAGAGATGCCAAAATGCTAACATGCTGCCAGACACACAGAGAAGAAAAACTCTTTACAATTACTTTACTTTGAACCTGCCTATTAGGGCTTGTAGCTAGGTGTTCCCACAAAGCCTCATGCGGTCCTGGGGAAGCAGGCTTTTCAAGGTGGCTGAATCTAAAGTTTGTGACTGATTCATTGTCCAAAGCTGGAGTTAAGGGTGTGGGTACTACACCCTCCCCCAGGCAAGAAAACGGGATACAATATAAGGGACAGAAAGAAGCTTGCTCACCTTGCTTGCTGCTTTTGCTGTCTTCTGCCACCATGAACTGTGGCCCCTCTGCCATGTGCCACCCTGCCTTGGAGCCAGATGATATGGACTGAAATCTCTACAAACTGTGAGTTAAGTAAATGTTTCTTCCTTTAAATGTTGTGTTGGGTATTTTGTCTCAGCAGTGAGGAAAGTAACTAAGAAACTGCCTAAATCTCACAACAGGTCTGCCAGAGAAAAGAAACACTTTTCAATTGGGAAAATGTCAGTCAGTTTTAAAATCTGAATATGCTAATAAGTATCTATAAAATAACAAATTTCAACCTAGTCTTTGATGGATCTATTTAAGTCTTAGAAAATTGTCAGAGCTGCAAAACCAAGTCTTATATGAAAAAATTAATTTTTTATTATAAAAATGAAAAGGTTGTTACAAACATATCACATATGAAGATAAAACCTACAAGTTAATTTTAGATAAAGAGAAAGAATCTTGATCTTATAATTTAATCAATGTAGCATTTATTTTGTTTGGAAAGCCATGTTCTTTTTTTTAAGTATATATGCTGCCGAAGCAAGCAAGCCATGTTCTTTTTTGCACTTTCTTTTCATTATAAAAATTTAGCTTTAGAAATGGAATTAAAAATGTCATCTTTGGCTGTGTTTTTGAAAGCCATCTGAATATGAGAGATAAAATAATTCAGAACAGAAGTCCTCAATTTCATAAAGAACTTAGGATGTGAAACTGATTATTTTTAATTACATCTAAAATAATTTTGAAATTTCTTCCCCTCTGGGGTTTGAATCTTCTCCAGTCACAGCTCACCTCTCCTTGCCATTGTGGGCCAGCAAGAACAGCTTAAAAATGAGAAATCAGTATGCTTTTATCTCCCCAAATGTAAATCCGTACATTACCTCACTTCTAAAGCTCTCTTTGGCTTCAGGAACACTGATATTTGGACTCTCATACCTTATCACAGAATTCGTAAAATGCCCATCTCAATCCCATGCTTATGAGCTTTGTAATGGTTGATAAATTGTGTCAATTTAAGAAGTTTAGAAGTTTAATTAAGCAACTCAGTAGGGAGCTAGTGTCCTTAAATTGTAAACAGCTTCATCCTGTGCAAGAGGAGGGCATGGAGGTCCTACGAGTGCTACATCTGCCCCCCAGCCCCGGCAGCAGGGGTAGCCTGCTTACAATATAAGGGAGGAAAAGAGGCTTATTCTCCCCACCTTTTTTGCTCTTGTTGTCTTTTGCTGCCTCGAAGTGTTGCCCCTGTGCCATGACACCCCACCTTGGAGCCAGCTGATTATGGACCAAAACCTCCACAAACTGTAAGCTAAATAAACCTTTTCTTTCTTAATTTTGGGTGCCGAGTATTTTGTCTCAGCAACGAGAAGCAAGTAATTAAGACAGTGTTCCGGAGAATATTTACCACCATGTTTCTACCACCTTTTATTGGACCTCGAACACTGGATCCACTTAATAATCATAATAAGCAAAATGATGGAAAGATTGCCATTGATTTTTGAGTGCACACAGAGTAGGTCACTAATGGTCACTAATCATGACCATCCTACGGAACTAACAAATGGCACATTGCTCTCTAAGCAAGATATTTCTCCATCATTTTTAATGTTTTTAGTCTTGTTGGTTGTTCTTTCAATGTTCACCTTAATTTCTTGTTAAAAACTGCATGAAGGATTCTTGTGCATAAACATTCTTAAAGATTTTTTTTCTCTCCGTTTATCAGTCTGGAAAGTATTTCCTTGGTGTCCCAAGTGTTGGCTCTGCTTCCTTGGGACTGCCACGCTTGGCCAAGCAGTCCCAGCTCACCTGCACTGTGTGATGAGCCAAGCTCCGCACAGTGTTGACCTGGTCGTCAGGCCTGCCATGGAACCTCCATGCCTTGTGCACTGCCAACACCGAGTAAGCAGACCTACGTGCCTGTGCATGTGTGTGTACGCCTTACAGTATTTCACTTCAATGGCCCATAGTAGGAACATTCTTCTCATATTCATAAAAACCACCAGTATAATTGTGCTCATAAAAATAAAGAATGTAGAAGATGTCTCCCAAATAAACTTTGGAAATACTCTTTTTCTTTTTTATAGAACAAGGAAGGCTCAGGCTTCCTGTCACATTTTCAGTTTTACAAAGAATAAGTACATACACAGGTAATGAAACAAAACATTAGTCGGATGTTGACATTCACTGGCACAGAGCTGGGGTACACTCAAGACAAGGGGTTCTGGAGTCCCCTTCTTGTCCTTTTTCTCCACACCCTGCTAGTATTTAGTGACTTAGGGAATTCGCGGCAGAGTTTTGCAAACCAAGACTAACGATACAGAGGATGTACATTTTTGTTAAATTTATATTAAGAAAAATACACATAGCATATGGTGGTCTTGCTTTTCTATGAATTTCAGTTTCATGTGAATCATAATTAGGACAGCCATATGTCTTATATAACAGGGAACATTCTTGGTTTGTGCTTATTTCACAGAAGAATTTACTTGAACTGCCCATTATATATTAAAAGTTTAGGGGTTTAAGTAACAACGTATACGCGTACTTGGTTATAATATGTTAGAGAATTCAGAGACAGAGCAAAAGCAAGAGAGACACAGAGTTAGAGAGAGAAAAAGAGAGTTCTTAACAGACAGTGGGAGTTTAACTATTTTTAGTTTTAAGCAATTGAAATCACTGGGATTTTGGAGCAGGGTTTGTGGACACGTTAAGTCTGTGACATTGGAGTTTGAACCTCCCTGCTTGGTACACAAAGACTGATATTTTGAAAATAGCATAAAACACTATGACTTGGTGCTTCAATTACCTTTATCATTTTTTACCTGTCTTTTTTATTGTTATGTTGTTGGTGTCAGAGACTGAAGCCAGGGATTCACCTGTGCTAGGCAAGCACTCTACTAATGAGCTATATTCCCAGCCCTGACTATTTTTCTTTTTTAAAAACCAGATGCTCAGACTAAAGTGAACTGGAAAGAAAGAGCAGGCTCAGCAGGGATGCAGAACTGTAGCCCTATGCTGTGAAATTCAGACTGGAGCAAGAGCCCTGTCAGTAATCTTAGGGAGTAGCAGAGAGCAGAAGGGCACTGCATTCCCTCACTGCCTGGGAGATTTCCACAGAACACCTGAGCCATCGTTAGCCTGTTCTGAGAACGTTTTATTGGAATTTTTGCCTAGGCAGCCTGCACAGCAAGGCCACTAGTGCCATAAAGTTTTCTACATCTGCCAATAGATTTGTCTCTAGCTAAAATAATATTTTTGTATATATTCTTAATTTTTAAAAATATGTTTGGTAAAATAAAGCTAGGATGTAGCTCAGTGATACTGCACTTGCCTAGCATGCACAAAGCCCTGAGTTTGCTCCCCAGTGCCACCATAAACATATAAAATTTAAAAATATATATGCTTGGTGAAAGGGTCCACATAAGCTAGGACAAATGCTATTGCACTATTCTGTCTCTGCACAGGCGGGAGCTCCCAGATGCCTCCAGCCCTAGTGAGCCTGCAAAGCCCCAGGCAGGCAGTAGGAGAGATCCAAGGCAGCGGTGGGGATGTCCGCCTCTCCAGAATGGGCTGCACTGGATGCCGCTGAGGAGAGTTCTCACATTTTCTATCATAACTGTCAAAACGGAAAATTCCTCTAATAAAGGGCTGCATCCATTTCAGCCTCTCTTTAAGTTTATTTCTTGTGTAACCACCATAATCCTTGATTCTGAAAAGTGAATTCTGTGCGTGATCTGGTATCACTTTGTAAGTAATTTTCCTGTGCCATTTTTTTTTGTAATTTGTATTGATAGATCCAAGCGGATGCTCTGAGCAAGGTCACTGGACCAAGAGGGTTCTGAGTCACTGTCACAGTACCCTGACATGAGTCGACTGGTTTGTAGGTAAGGGCAGCCAGGTGAGATACCAGCAACATGTGGAACTCACTATGCTGTACCCTGCTGACTCCAACCATTGCTGCACATTCTGCAGCAGGCACACACATGGTATATATGTCACTCCTCATAATTACCCTGCAAGGTAGTAATCGGATTTTTCTTCCATACGTAAAAAAACTGACTTACAGAGAATATGCGCAATTTTCCAGTCTGCTACCTAGTGGTGGCCCAGTTCAACCAGATTATCCACACTGGAATCATTAGGAAAATAAGAAAAAAAAATTTGGAATTTTCAAAAGGTATCCACAAAAAAAATTTGCACTTTAATTATCTTTTTCAAAGTAAGAAATTTTTGAAAGACAGTGTTTAATAGTCTGAAGTAATTAAGACTGCTGTAAGGAAAATTATGATGGAGCCACACGTCATAGTTCCATTCTGGTGTCTATCTGCTGTAACAGTATTCCAATAATACTTGCAGGGTTTTAATTTATAGCAATATCAGTATAAAGTGTTAGGGCAAACCAGAAATCAATTAGATCATTTTATTTTTTTTTATTTTTTTGTCTTTTTGAGACAGAGTCTCGCTATGCAGTTCAGGCTGGCCTTGAGCTCACTTTGTAGCTCATGCTGGTCTTGAACTCACAACAATCCTCCTGCCTCAGCCTTTGGAGTGCTGGGATTACAGGCGTGCACCATTACACCCAGTTAAGGTCATTTTAGACACTACACAGTTATGATGCTTTGCATTTATATGGTACAGTGTACCTGAGTTTACAAACTTAATTTGTTTTACGACTTTGGGGGGGATGACTCTGTGTTTGTGTTTGTGTTTGTGTTTGTGTGGGTGGTCCCATTTGTCACCCAATGTGGAGTTTGTGAATGGAAGTGAAATACTGTCAAATGCTTTTGTTTGTGACCTGAATTATTTGCAAACAGATGTGTTTGTGAACTGAGGTATTACTGTATTCTACAGTTTCAATTTGACTTTCACATTTATAGGGTTCTAGTGATACTGCCACAAAAGTCATCGTCATCATTCCCATGTTATAATTGATAAATAAATTATTCATGATAGCACACAAAATATTTTGTTTATGTGGAGCTAGTGGGGACTACATGAGACTGAGTACTTATCCAATAACAAGCATGGTCTGAACCCTCACAAAACTTCCCATCCAAAGCACTGTGCTAACTGCTGGCAACCTGACATTTTCTAGGTAAAGTAGAATATTCCTTGCATATCATGTCTTTGATATTCAATGTTAATACATCCTGCATTCAGAAAGTTTTATCTTTTATTATTGTCTGCAGGGTTTCCTAAGTTAGCTTACTGTATACATTAAGGATTTCAGTGCCTACATATCTTAAATAATAAATTGTACAAATGGCTCAACTTTGAAATAACTATTTTGGAAAATAATGAAGAGAAACCCAAACAGTTCATTTTATTGAATCTTATTTTCCACAAATGAAATTACTTTTCAGTCTGCACATTTTTTCCCTGAAGTGTAACTTTTCTGTAAAAAAATAAACAGGCCATTTTACTGTCTCACACACTGCAAAGTTAAAATCCATTTTATGTTAATAATACAATCATGGCAACTTATATCAATTAAGTAGAAAAGGAAAATCATTTTTTCCTCTTAATGGTACAGAGATTCAGTAAGAAAAGTATCTGGGAAAATAAAGAATGTGATGCATAATAATAGAAATAATAAAACACTGCTAATTTGTCAGAGTATGAAAATTAGCAATAGGAACCCAAAGCCATTAAGAATACACAGCATGCTCCCCCTCCAGTTTTTTTTTTTTTTTTTTTTTTTTTCTTGGTACCAGGAATTGAACTCAGGGCCTCACTCTTGCCAGGCAGGCACTGCGCTGCTGAGCTACATCCTTGGCCCACTCACTCCACTTTTAAGACTAAACCTTCTATAATTAAATAAGGCAGGTGACAACCACTCAGTGCATCTCACATAAGTCCTGCAAATATACTTTTGCTCCATTCCAGTGTGAGCAAAGGAACAAAGAGGGAGAAACCTATCTCATATACGCATGCACAGTATCTATTATAATTTATGGTCTTCAACATGTTTGGCGCTTTCAGTGTCTGAAATAAACTATTGGAGAAGGTATTAACCATTTTTGCTTTGCTCTTAAATAAAAGGATGAAGGTCGTGGCCAAATCCCTTTTAGAATCTCCACCTAGCAACAGAAAAGACAACCAAGCTTTCAACTTTTGTCTCTTTGCCTTTAATGCCTATATCTGCCTCTAAAAGCTTGAGGTCAATTCTCAGATATAACAATAAACACAAAACATAATGTCCAATTAAAAAGAAAATATCATTTCTTCCTTCAGACAGAGCTAGCAATCAGTTAAAAAACTATATATATATATATTTTTTGGGTTTTGGTTTTTCTCTGGTACCGGAAACCGAACTCACGACCTTGAGCTTGCCAGGCAGGCGCTTTGTCGCTGAGCTAAATCCCCAGCCCCCAGTTAAAAAAAATATTAAAATAACAACCTTAATAACAGTTAAGGTGACATTCCTGGACAGCAGCTAAATTATGTGCTATACTCTATGGGTTGTGGCCTTCTGGTATTTTGCCTTATTTTTAAGTAAGCCTTCAGCATCCTGGCAGGGGTCAATGTAAAGAGGCTAAACAAAAAGCATGAACCATTGCATGATTGTCATGGAATTTCAAAATCGCACTGTGTTGTTGCTGGTTTGTTTAACTTCTGAGCTTATGAGGCTATCTTGTCAAACTTCATCCACAGAGGAGAAGAATCATACTTGCCTCATTTCTTCTTGTCAAGAGCAACAAACAGACCCACCTGTTACAAACATGGTGATTGAAAAGTACCTAGATTATGTCTGGACAGTGGCAAACATGGTTGTGAACACCTCTTTGATGAACGCGGAGGGTCGTCTAAGGCTCTTTGTCATTAACTCCATTCTGTAAGGACTTTGTGGTTAGGGCTGGATTTATAGGTATTTCAACCTCAACCTTTCCTGTCCATGGAGTTCAGGGAAATGTGCCAAAGCTCCATTTTTACTCTGACTTACTTCAACCACAGAGAAATATTTGCTGCTGCTCTCTTTGCACTTACTGTAGAACCATTTGATAAAGAGGACCCTCACTGGGCAGAAGAGCTAATAGACCTCCCAAGAGACAGAATGCATCATGAACTCAGTGGACCTGTAATTTTATATACCACATCACAGGGATATCATTACACTATTCCCAATCAATTCTCTTAAAAATGGGAGCTTTGATTTCAAAACCTACTCAGGGAGCACTGGACACAGCGAGGACACACTCTTCACCTCTCCACCGCTGTCCCCATTCCCCAACTCCCTTTAGAATTTCCCTCCAACTGCTGAGTAAATCCACCAGCCCTTCACAGTAGTAACCTCAGGCACTGGTTGCGAGTGGGCTGCTTTCTTTTTTTTCTTTTTCCCTAGCAGTTCCATATTTCAAATGATTCAACCATCTTTAAGTGAGTGGCCCAATAGATTTCTAAAATGATCACTGCAGGACAAGTTCAGCTCAGAAATCTATGATTTCCAAAGTTTTGAAAATCCATGGTTTTGAACAAAAGCTGGGAAACATTTAATGAGTTTCAATTCCAAAGAGACCTATCTTTTTAACTTGAACTTGGCCTTAAAACATATTTAATCTATTCAAATTCCCAGCCATGTTCTCAGTTACAATGGCTACGTAATTTACTCCAGTGAAATACATTTTAGACAGCACCATTTCTCAGGTACTGACAATTCCTAGAAATGCCAGGAAAATAAATATGGAATATCTAGTATTTTTTCAGAATATTTTGTTTCAAGGTGTTGTTATTTGCTTTCATTCTCTAGCCAGCATCATTTCTGTGGGATATGTTTTACTGTTCATAAATTCATTGTTTTTAACGTTTCCAAAACATGACTTCAACTACAAAAGGATTATTGTAAAAATTACCAATAAATTATCAATAAGATGAAACAGGCACATTTAAATAGCCTGATAATGTTTAATCTGAAAAGTCTTAATTGAAAGTTTAGTTTTGAGCCTAGTACTTGTGAACTGTAATGACCTTGATTTCACAGAGAGGAACACTATCTATCTTTCTTAATGGAACAGCTAGAAGCAGCAATCAAGTGTCTTAGCCAGGTGTTACATAAATCAAATATATGTGTAATGTGGAGAACTTAAAGCACTCCTAAGAGTCAAGGAATAGTTGAAGAATAATTATAAGCCCTAGTTGTCTTTTTTAGTTAGTGTCTGTTCAGAACTCACAAATTATTGTACATTTGTCTTTATAGTTTGAGTATATACTGATTTTCATATATAAGAGGACATAATAAACACTTTCAAGTCCAATTTATATTTGGCCTTTGAGTTTTTGCTGTTACAAATGGGGGTGCACATCTCTACAACAACCCTTAAACATTTCTATGGGCTAGCTTCACAAAAGCAATAAAAGGTATTTAAACATAATGAAACATTATGTGCAGAACAAAGTACACTTTGCTTAACAAAGTATACTTCCTCAAATAGTATATGAAAATGTGTTTTCAGTACACCCTCAGTAAACTAAGTATTAATTTTTAAAAATAATTACATATTATGAGCAATAGAACCCACACCTTCACCTCACACACAACCAAATATCCCAAAAGCATAATTTGCATATCTCTGTAAAGCTGGATCTCTTTCATGTTTATCTGCATTAATTGTTGTCACTTTTTGGGATGTGCATGGTTTTTTTTTTTTCCTTTTTGCTGCTTCTATATTGATATTTTATTTTTTGTCCCACTCTTAGTGATCTATGTGACCTTTTTTGAATATTAATAATTCTTTGATATATTTGTCTTCTTTTTGCTCATTGGTTATGTTTTAATTTTGTTTTCTCACTGATGTTATTCAGAAGAGAAAGCCAGTGATATGTCAACTATTTTTCCTTCTGTTATTTCTTTTACTCAGCAGGTCCTTTCAAGTGCTGACACAAATGTGTATGTTGTTTTATTTCCTGTATTCTTTAGGCTTTATTTATTTATTGCATTAGCTTTTGACTCCCTTTAAAACATTTTCTTTTGTGTGTTGAGAGAAAGGTAAATATACACCTTGCATTTGATTTATCTGATGTCAGTCGTCTATTGAGAAATCAGTCCCTCATTTCTTTCTCTGATTTATGAATCCACCCTGGTACCTTGTCCTAAGGCTTCCATACTTCCTGATGGGTTTTTTCTTATTGATCTGTGACTTTATGCTGCATTATAACTTAGAAAAACAAATTCTCCCTTTTGATCAGTTTAAAAATTTCTCTTACAAGTTATTTTTAGTACCTGGGTTTCCTCTTAAACCTTTATAAAATTGTTTTTGTAGTTTACAGTTTTTAACACTACAAATGCTACTTTGAAAAATTTGAAAAGACACAAAACAATGAGAAAGTAACAAAGGGAAAAACATCAGCTCCCCAAGTCTTTTCCTGAAATTAACACCATTTTGTTCTGAGCATGTATTATCAGTGTCCCTATCATGAGTAGTTCGGGAGTTTTGTTCCTATTCCTCCCTGACTAAGAAACAGGAATACATGTCAGAGCACAGTCTGTTTTCCCAACATGGAAAGATGTTTGAAGCAGTTTATCACAGGACTATATTTTTTTCCCATTTTGGCTAAAGTAGTGCAACCAATAATAACAATAGCATCAAGTACAATCTACAAATGACTTAAATCATATGTACAAGATTTATAGTTATATAATGAAATATAACACAAATCAGAAAATTATATACCATAAATTTCTCCTCAGTAGACTGCTTTTACCCTCAGGAGAGAAAATTTTAAAAGGATAAGAGGAAAAACTAAAGAAATAAAAGAAGAGAAAGAGATTAGAAGGAAGACTGAAGGACAGTAGAAGATTACTCAAGCTTTGAGAAGAAATTGAAGAAGA
This sequence comes from Chinchilla lanigera, assembly GCF_000276665.1. Taxonomy (NCBI): domain Eukaryota; kingdom Metazoa; phylum Chordata; class Mammalia; order Rodentia; family Chinchillidae; genus Chinchilla; species Chinchilla lanigera. The sequence goes on along the minus strand of NW_004955510.1, from coordinate 2,048,035 downwards.
CAGGAGTGAAAGAAAGAAGAAAAAGAAAAAGCAAGTGCTAAACAAAACAGAAAAAGTAAAAACAATGTTCATACTCATGAAAAGACAGAAAAAGAAAAACACAAAGAAAAAGTAAAAAAGAAAAGTAAAGGAGATTGCCTGTGGTTATTCTGGGGTCTGCAGTCTTGTGGTAGTGTCCATTTCATGGTGTGTCTCCACTGTCATTGGTAGAGAGAGGAGGCAGACAGACCCAGATCCCTGCTGGAGATTCCCAGGAAGCCTATGTAGGACATCATTTTAATTTCTCTCAGCTTTTGATTTATAATCTTTTGTGACATGTAAAAAGTAACAACCTAGATACATCTATGCATCTTTATATTGCTTCTCTGATATACTACATGGTGTCTTCTCTGATATACTACATGGTGTCTTACTTTATTTGAAACATAATCCAGTATCTAATCTGTCATAAAGAGGTCCCTGGTAGCATACAGTGGCTCATTTTAAAGTACTTTGCTTTCTTCTTGTTATTTCCTAATGATGAGCTATTTTACCTCTTCAAAGACATCACAAAGTGTGTGCCATTTAATTTTCAAATTCATTTCTGTGTATATTTATTCAACAGTATCTTGGTGATAGGAAGTGCTCAATAAACATGTGTCAAATGGGAAAAGGAGAATGAAACATACTACTTAAATAGAGTGCTATACAGAATGGCATATTATTAATAACCATGTTGGAATTTTTAGAAGTGGCTGATGCAGGAAAAAATGTATGCCTTTTATTCACAGCAAAGCCTGGGAGATGAATAGCAGGCACATGTGATATGTGATTTATTCATACACACTAGTAGGAGATTTATAGGCATCTATTAACCTACACGAATTCCAATTCTGTCTTAGACTGGTCTTTTGTCATGATTAGCTGTGTTGTCATTCTGTGTTAAATAACAGGTTGTCTGAACTGAAATATGCCAGAAATATGAATGTAGATGGCCAAAATTATTATCCATGTATAGCATTCCAGTTAAACTTCAGATATGTCTCTGTGTGTAGCAAAAATGAGACATGTACATACATTCACATAAAAACAAAGAATTACTTTTCTGAACCTGAGATCCATTGCTGCTGATGGAATTACATTTCCAAAAAAAACCCCTATATTAAAGTACAAACCCCTAGTCCTTCCCAATATTACCATATTGGGAGAAAAGGTCTTTACCGAGGTAAATGGTATAAGGTTGTTATGGTGGGTTCTAGTCAATTATTAATTGTATTTTGTGAGAGGAAATTTGACAGAGGAAAAACAATGAGAAGACCCAGGGAGAAGAGAGCCATCGATAAGCAAAGGAGAGAGGCTGCAGAAGAAACTAACCCTGCTGGCACCTTGACTTTAGACTTCTCATCTACAGAACTATGAGAAAAAAACTCCTTCAGGTAAGGTATACTGTGTGCCATGGTTTTAGAGTATCCCTAGCAAATTATTACCTAAGAAATATGAAGAATTAGCAAGGATATATTGTCCATGAACATTAACAAGGCCATAAACAATTATTTTGCTCTTTTCTGTATACTTAGTTTTGTAAGGTGAATCAAAGTGACTTACACACTATATTTAGCCTGATCTGATCCTTCATTATGCTAAACAAATCATGAAAGATTGTCATTAGATTGGCTGAAACTTCTAATTCATCCCTTCTTCAACAGGTTAGGACTTCAGATGATTGACTGCCTACTGTCTTAGTCTATTGCCTACTGTCTTTGTGTTGTTATAAGAAAATACCTCTGGCTAAGTAACTTGTAAAATGAAAAGATTGATTTGGTTCTTCATTCTGTAGCTGGAGGTTCCAAAGAGAACAGCAATAGCATCCTGGTGAATACTGCCTGGCTATAGAATATTATGGTAGCAAAACAGAAAGAGAAGAGGCATCACATGTGTGAAGAAGGAAGTAAGAGAGGTGGAAAAACCAGGCTCACTTCCTGCATAACAATTGGCCTTGGAAGAAACTAATCTCTAACTAGACAAGAGTCACTCCTGAGCATCAGCATTAATCTGTTCATGAGAGGAACTTCCATGACACTGGTTACCTTTCATTAGTCAGGTCAACTTCCTTAGAGTTTACACTCCGCATGGACACATGGGAGACTAGGCTTCCAGGGCACAGAGCTCTGGAACAAACCATTCTGCTCCATAGCACCTCCTTCCACAAGATGGTCCCCTTAGTGACAAAGATAACTCTAACACAGTACCAGTGCCTGCAGGAACTTGGGCACACATCAGGCTTGGGAAAAGTAGCTCATTCACTTTCTCTTGAGGTATTAATGTCACTTGAGGGCTTCCCACTCATGTTTTCATGGACACAGTCCAACATGGCAAGAGGAGTGTGGAGAACAATCCTTACTCCTCCTTCCCTGCAACCCAGCTCCACAGAGGATGGGAAGGTGCAGAAAATTCTGTATCTCTGTCCATGAAATGGCACTGCCCAAATCACATGAAAGGTGCATGTCAAAGGGAGGAAATGTCCCAATTCTTCTTGCCTTAACACACTACCTGTGGTATCTTTACAGAGACTGCTACTGTCATTCATCAGTCCTAACTTGTGCCACTGGCCCCCTGGCCACATGTCCTCCTGATGGACTGAGCTGGCTCTTGCAGCCAGGAAGTATTTGCTTTCACATTCTCATTCCACAGTGATAAGATGCATTCCTCTGCACCATCTTAATAAAATGATGTGGGAATAAAGTTTTATATTAGCAACAGAGAGGGAAAAAGTAATAATTTTCCATGCTTCATGATTAAGAATCATTAATTTAATAATTGTGTCATATGAGAAGGATAAATAAAGAGAAGGCAAGGGGTGTGGGTAGATATGATCACTGAAGTGTATACAAGTGCAAGGAAAAACAAATTACTGAGTAGAAATAAAAGCTTGAAATAAAAGCTAGAAATAAAAGCTTGGTGGAAAATATTTTTCAAATGCAAACTTGATTCTTTTGTTGAGCCTTAAAGTTTCAGCATCTACCAGTGCACTATTTATCTCCACTTGATTTTATTTTTAGCAGTTATATAACCTTATGTCTCCAAAAACCAATTAAACACCTTCCTGACCTCTCCTGGGAATTGTCTTTCAGTAGTTCTCTACTAGACTCTAACACAACTATGATTTCATTTACAACATCTTGCTCAAGTGTTCCATCATCAGAGGTGTTTTAAAAAATACAGAAATTAATAAAGGAAGGCAAAATCAAAACAAAATTCAGTTCTTGCTAGATACAATTTTCTGCTCTGTGGCTTTGGCTCTCATCAAACATGGAAGATCTTAGATGAGCAGTTCGCTTCTCTCACCAATATCCTTAGATTTGCCAAAAAGGATATGAGCCTAAGCCACCTGTCATAGCATAGATGTCCCAAGTAAATAATTATTTGCATGAAGTTGGCAACTAAAAAGTACATGTACCTTGATTTGGTACTCAAACCTTACCCACTCTGTTTCCATCGTTTCTTCCTCAACGCTAATGAGCTAGATGTCTGCTTTGCTCTGTTTCATAGTAAGATGGTAAGATGCTCAGTTCTACTCTGAGTCAGCAGCACTGCCCACATCTCAAGTACTTAGTTTTCCCCAGCTGCACTTTGAGTCCTGCTGAGGCCCATCCTGGCCACCAGCAGCAGTGGCAGTGACTTACCGACAGTGCTTATGGGATCCTGTCAAGGTCTCAATCACAAAGCACTCGCCGTCGTTGAGACAGTAGGCCAGGTCCTTGTCTCGGCAGGGCTTGAAGTGCTCGGATCGCTGGGTGGAATATGTTGTTGTATCTGTCAAGGAGAGCACAGAGGCAAATGCTGTCAGCAGCCATGGTGACACAGTCCCCTGTGTCACTGTCCCCTATGTGTGAATGCAGGCCCGGGCAGGGGCTATGGCTATGGCTCTGACAGGCGGACGGGACTGGAGACAAACAGTACAGACCTTTCCTGGCACTGACCAGGGTGCTGGTGACACCCACTGTGTTCATCTGAGTGATCATTGCCCTTCTACATCTCACGGGGTTTGCACCCTGGAATTCAATCAACCACTGATGGAAAATGTTTGGCAAGAAAAAAATGGAATTGCACCTACTACACAAGTACACAATTTTTGTCATTATCTCCTACACATCGCAGTATAGCACGTAGCTATTTATATGGCATTTGCATTGAATTATGTAGTTAAGTAATCTGAAGGTGATGTAAAGTATATAGAGGTAAGTGCACCTGCTATGTGAACACTACACCATGTTATACAAGGAACACAGGCAGCCAGGTGGCTATCCAGCCACTACATGATACGGGACAATCCCCTGAGATTAACTGATTGCTATCTTTTCTCACGAGATTTTAACATTTGGAGTTACTCTAGAGAAGCTCCAATTGAGGACACATTAACAGCAGTTGCTGAATGATCGATCCTTACACAAACACCCCAAATGTGCTTTCAATAATATCACTTCTAACAAATATGTTGTTTGAAGGAGTGAAACAACATTCCTTCCCTTTGTCATTGTCAGATGTCATTAAACATCTGATCAATGCATACTGTGCATCTGCTGTACACACCCATGCCTATTTGGGGTTATTTTTTTAGATACAGCTATAATTGGCTAATAGCTAAGTCAATTATTCTTTCTCTTTCTCCTTTTATTGTGTAATTAAAATGCAAATGTTCCAAATTCTGAAACAGATACTTATATATGAAGAATGTTTCTGGTAAATATTTAACAGGACCAAATTAGTGTCATTTTTTAGCATTCTCTTAGATATGTATTTTTAAAATCATAATTACTTACATTTTTAATTAAGCTATACATCTCTATCTGGTTCTCAATTATGAGTCTAACCATAAGTATGTGCTACCTACAGGAAACAGGCTCCATTTCCACACATGGACATTTTTCTAGTTACAGAGCTTGAGCCAACTAAAGTATTAATACCAATTCTATTGTAACTGTCAAAAAAATACATATTTAAAAAGTTGAGCATTTAAGCTCTTTTAATTTCCTTTTTATAGATCTAGGTTGATAACAATATTGACTGGGGTGATGCATGAATCTAGCTCAGTAAATAAGGTCACAATGAGTTTGTCCCTCTTCATTGTCCAAAATCATAGGAGGGTGAAGATCTGTAAGAAAATCCACTGTCAAGGGGTCCTCATTAGGGCTGGGTGTGGCTCAGTGGTGCATCGACTCTTGGCATTGTGAAGCCTTGGGTTCAATCCCCAGCTCCGTCAAAAAGTGAATAAACAAACAAATAAATGCTTAAAAGTATGGTATAATACTGAACGTCTCTGCTATAAGAATGAAGTCAAAATCTTGAACAGAGCAAAGACAGGCATGGGCCTTCTGTAATTTGGTTGTCTGGGGTCTCCTCTGCTTATACTTGAAATACAACTTAATTTCCAACTGTTATTTTATGTCTTGCAAATGTCAGGATCAGCCCCACTGTTCTTTCTGGCCCACTGTTCTCCTCCAATCTTTGTTTTGCAGGAAAACACCCAGAAATCCTCCGTAGCTCAGATAATGTCTCCAGGGGCCACTGTAGCTTCTCATTGCTCACACCATGCATTCAGCACCCTGATAGTTTGCTCCCGAGATTATGCAGCCTGCGAGTTCCCAAGCACGGGCATTAGGCCTGGTTTGACTTGGTGCTCAGTGAAAATACTGTCCAGGAAATTGACCTCTCTGACATCACCAACCATCAAAATGCTGCAGATAGAAGAAATGACCACTAAACTCCTCATTGCAACCTTACCAACAGTTACTCTATGTCATACAGCAGAAAGTTAGATATAACTTCACATCCAGGCTATCACTTTTGTACAGTTTTTAATATTGAGGAATAACTCAAAATCAATGCCTTCAGATTCATGCAGCCTCTCACCCACACATGACTCATTTACATACTATGAGACTACAAAAATGCCTTTTGGTGTCCTCTTTCTTACAATGGGAACTTATTTTTTCCATGTCAAATATAAGCCTCTTAGTACTTGCACCAAAAGTAAAGGTTCTGAGGAATGGACACAGGTCCCACTTTCCAGCAGATCTGTATAGTCAAGATCTATGTGATCAACAGCTACAGGGAGTCAGTCTTTTTCTATGGTAAGTATTTAGCATTCAAGAGCTTTGAGCACAATGTTGGGTATGAAATGCTGCACCATTGACTGCTACTCTGACTGCTTAAGTATATTAACTCATGATCACTTAGTTAACTTTTCCTTTAATTACTTATTATCCATGTATTGATATTCACTGATCATTCCTCTAACAGCAGCTTTCTGTTCATATTACCTACAGCATAAAAAGTAAGACCCTTACTTCATAATCAGCGGTTTCAACAGGCTGCACAGTCCGAGTGCAGTACAATGGCAAAGCAATTACAACCAATCTTCTGACAATTGCTGTCTCCGTGGTTAACGCCCCACTCTGCCAACTCCTTTCTCACACCGGCTTCATCTCTCACCACATTACAGAAGAGCCAGAACCAAGGAAAAGGCTCTCAAAAGTCGGGGTGGGATAGTGAAGAGACAAGAGCCTTCGTATGTACTCAGAGTTTCTATTTCCACAGCTTGGAGAATCCCAAACTGATTTAAAACATGCATGTTTATTTCTCATAATGCGTTGGCCGGTTGCAAAGAAAGCATCCTAACTGCTATTTAAAATAACAATATAATGAACAAATATAGGACATTGGGTTTGTTCCTCCTATACGTAAACTGTGAATATGGGTAAATTTGAAATATGTGAATTTTCCTAATGGTTTCACTATATAGTATCCATCAGTGATACCCAAAAGAAGAGAGGTTTCAGGTAGGTAAGACCTGTGCACCATGAGATGAAAGTTTGTTCTTGAAAGCCACCATGTCAAACATGTGTATGGGAAGATAACAAAGGAAATAACCAGGGTGCTAGATTAACAGTGGTAAGCACATCTGCCTACACTTTGTTAGGCAAATGTTTATTAGAATGGTGTATTACGTCTACGTTATTGTTAGTCAGGCTTTCTATAGCTTATAATCAAACACAGCCTAATAAAAAAACAATGAAAATTTGGGATGGCACTGTCCATTATGTATTTATCTGCTTGTATGTATATGTGCATATATGTGTTTAAATATATGTTTAATGTAATATATATATATTACAACACTTATTCCCATATTAAATAGAACATAAATAAAGTGTGAAAAATGCAAATACAAGGTTCAATTCTTTATTTTCTTCCTGTGCCATAAATTAACACAGCATCCTGTAATAGATCCAGCTGAATATTTATTCTGAAAGGGAAACATGAGACATTCATGAGACTGAGATCATAGGTAAAATCTAACTTTAAACCACTAAAGTTATAGCCCTAAACTACCTTGAAATATCTTAGCCATCAGGTACAGAATTCTAAAAGTATCCAACATTTTGGGAACCTGTTTATATTCTTTTGGGGGATGAGACAGGGTCTTGCTATGTATCCCAGGCTGGCCTCAAACTCATGGCAATCTTCCTGCCTCAGCCTGCTCAGTGCTGAGATTACAGATGTGTACCACTGTGCCTGGCTTGGAACCTGTTTATATTTTCTAACAGTATGCCACCTTCAAGACATCCAATACATTAAGCTAGTTACCTAGTAAATGGTGTTATGTTATGTCTTAAACCAAACTTCTTTTTCTCATAATTTAATTTGCTTAATTTGTTAGAGAGCTACTAATTACCTTCAAAAATTATATGGATGAGGGTCCAGCAAAGTCAGCATTCCTATGATTCCCCATCTATCTCCCAAGGCTGTGAAGAGCGGCTCATACCGGCCCCCACACTTTCCACCTGTATCCATTGATGGTTCCTTGTCTCCCTGGAGAGCACAGCCGGGACCCAGGGTCGCATGCATGGCTGAATATGGAGGTGTCATAACAGATGTTTATAGTGAAAACTTTCATATTTGGACATTTGTCTAAATGATTTGTGCATGATTTTGTAATCTTCATGCAAAAAAATAAACTCTTTTATCTTTTGAAAAATCTGGAAACTTGTTCATAAGTGCATCAGAAGCAAGTTAAATAAAGCCTATAGTGGTAGAATTTTACAGAAATAAAGAACTCAGCTTCATGGAGAGTAAGGAACACAAAGTAAAAGTTAGGATTTATTTTCAGACAGTGGACATGAAGTGGAGGGAATGCAGCCAGGATGGACAGAGCCGGTGGTAAGTTGGGGCCTGCAGAGCACCATGACTGCTCCAGGCTCAGCCGGGTGATGATATGATAACGTCCCATCACTGAGCCAAAGTGGCTGTACTATCATCCAGACCACTCATCTGGCAAGTGTCACAGATAGTTTAATGTGTTTTCTTAATTTTTATGGGTTTTGGTTTCTCTCCCCAGGGAGGTCAGGGAGAGTGCTTCCTTTTTAACTTTTGCATTCTTTCCACATCATGTAGCATACATAGTAAGCAATCAGCACGGTAATTAAATGCACAGAGGGAGGTGGTAATGTTGAATTCATTAAAGGCAAAATGGGAAGGAAATGTAAGGCTGGAAGACACAAATCCCTGCAGATTTTGCAATGCAAGTTAATTTATTAATGAATAAAATGATAACTGGCTTTTGCAGTAATTACTGAGTTGAACCTGAATCTTACTTATAGAGATCTTCCACATCAGGAGCACAATGCTGCTCACTGTGGAACCCCTATTTTGTGGCAGGAACAGGACTGCAAAATTGGCTATTACAGATGATAATTGAAGTAGACAGTCAAAGAAGGAGAGCGCTTAATTCAGGTTAGTTATCTCTGAAGTCATCCCAAAGGATTGGCATTGGACCTAGGTCTTGAATATTTGTGCTTTAATTGGCATAGGAAGAAGAATGAGAAGAGCAAAGATCACCTGAGGAAGAAAAATGATAAGGCATGGAAAAGGCCCGAAGTAAATGCTGCATGCTTTTAGCTTGCAAATGTCAGACTCCTCAAGCAGTTTTCTTCTTCCCCCACTGAGTTCATGACAGGGCAATTCTCTACAAAAAGTTAAGAATCCAGTGATGCAATCTAAAAGCTTTTAGGATTTGCAAAATACCTTTGGGGGGCCAGAAGCCATTTAGCTATGGTCATTGGATCGAGCAACCTCTTATGTGACTACAGTGTCAAAGAAATCCAATGCCATATATGAAAATTCCCTGTTGCATCTGCCATGTATTGGGCACCCCGGAAGGAGTGGTGGCATGAGACCAACTTATAAAATAGTTAATGGGCCAGGAAATTGTAACTGTTGTGTTTGAAAGGGAAACCTTTCTCAGCTGCCCAGAAGCAAAGATAGCTTTCTCCCCACTGCTGGAGACCAGGTGATTGCTGACTTTGTTGGCATGGGAGGAATGGGAGTGTGGGGCAAGGAATTTAAAAGTTCAATTGAGTCCCAGGACTGCTGTGTGGACCGACAGATTTGATGTATCCCAGAGCCATCCATTTTCACAGAAAATGCTCTTTCAATTTCCAGGACATACCTGACACCTTCAAGTTGGAGGTATAAAAACTCTGTGCCAGCTTAAATAAACCTGCTGGGGATATAGCTTGTTGAATGGAAATGTGTTTATTTGGGAATTGCAGAATTCATCTTAAAGGTGAATATATATTTCCTTTTACCAGTGCACAAACTCATATACCTACAAGCTGCTCTCTGTTACAAAGGTATTAATTTTACGGGTAGTTACTAGAGCCTGTGGGCTTTTAAGTTCTGCACTATACAGGAAATACTATCTTGGCTAACCACATCACTTAACTGAAATGGCCCATTCTATAAGTCCAACTAGCTCTAAATGGGGTGTTAATATTTATTTTCTCATTTTGTTGAAATTCTTCAAAGCATCTGACTTTCTTAAAAGCTCCTCCTTTTACAAAACTTTCTTTCCTTGGCGTCCATCCACGTTATCACACATTCTTGATTTTTCTCTTCCTCTTTAGTTTTTGCCGCCCCAGCTGCATTTAATCAGTGTACACACACAGACCACCCTGAAATGTGCTATCCTTGTAGTAACTCACTTTGGATAATATCTGCAAAAAACACTTCCCTGCTGGCTATCTCCTTTCTGGGCTCTTATGATGAAAACTAAAATTCTCTCAAGACTCCAGTTTCTCTACACTCATTTCGTACATAATAGCTACTTCCAATTCTCAGTTCATAAGCACCAGGCTTTTCTCTGTGGGATCAAGGGCAGCCCACCACTGCAGGGGGCTTCCCTGAACCCCACACATAGTCATGGGCACCTAGAGATGACATGCAGAGTACATGTGACAAATACATTCCCATTGGGTATTTCTGTGGCCTACAGTACTCTCCGGTTGAGTTGCCAAGCAGTGTCTTCTCTTGACACCATCTCCCCCATTTAGGCCAAGGGTCTATTCCCTTCACTTTCCTCTTTTTGTCTTTCATTATTCTAAGTGAAGATATTTGCTGCTACTCATAGTCATGAGCCACAGATAACACACAAAGAATGAAGCACATTCTCTGAGCTGTTTAGCAATCTCTAACCAAAATGAACCTCAGCCTAAAGAGTATTCTTAGCTTTGCTATGAGAAAATAATAACAGTGATTATTTTCATTCATTTGTCTCATACACCATGATATTTTGGGGAATATAAATGTGTGTGTGTGTGTATGTTTGTGTGTATGTGTGTACGTGATATATGTGTTCCTAGTAATTAGCCTATGGCCTGTTACTCAGGAGATAGGGAATATATGTCCACTGACAGAATATGCTCATGCCAGCCTTGAATTGTAGAACTTTACATATTGTAGATGAGATTTCAATATACCAATAGAGACTTCATCCTAACAAATCGGCCTTCTTGGGGCATACAGCCTGGGAGCTGACTAATTCATGTGCTGAGTTAGACCTTAGGAAAAGAGGGGTCCATATGGATGCTGTGAAGAGGTGGAAACCATCTAGCGATGGTGTAGCTTAATAATTGAAGATATAAGAGGACATAAAAGAGCTTGCAATCAACACAGAAGTAGCAGTCTCTTGCATTTTCAGAAGGGGCACCACTTAAGTTCTTTTTGTCACTGCAGAATGGCCGGCCTCTATTTCCAAAGAGAGTCACAGAGTAACCTGGCTGCATACTACGTGTGCTCATTTGGATTTGGATGCAGCAGGACCACATTCCACCTTTTTATACAGCAACTTGCTTACACACTAGGGAAAGCATGTACATAGGAAAGTGAATGTCTTCAGTGAAAAAACAAAACATTTGCTGGTGATTGGCCAGTCTTGAGCTCCAAAGCAAGGAGTAACAAGCATGTGTGGGTGTCAAGTCAACCTTCTCCAGCGCAGAAGGAGCTCACCTTACAGACTTCAGTCTATGTCTGTCTTCCAAGTCATGTGCACTGGGAACTTTAATGAGACACCACTAGAGATATGAATTACACAACTCTCCTTGTGGTATCACTTTTTCTAACCATTCTTATAATTGGGACTTGATTTCTCATCTACCCATGTTAGAGATAATGTTTCAGTCCCTGGGACATTTTTATCTTCCAGATGAGTCTTTATGTGAAATACAGAGGATGAAATCCACTTGTACTTGTCACAACAGCTTCCTATCAGGGCTCCCTGCACCCCACAACTGCTTCTCACCCCATCACGTGAGGATACAACCATCTCAGCTGCACTTCTGAGTTCTCTTCATCCCTTGCCTAAAATAGCATTGCACCTTTCCAAAGCTCAGAAACATTTCCTAGCTCATTCTGTGATTGCACATAGCAGCTGAACAGAGAGGGGCTGCACCTCCTCATCTCCCTGTCCTATTTCTGGGGCTCTCAAGATTGGAGCACATCTCATTTATTTAGGAATTGATAGATTTAAATATGCTATTCTTTTGACCTCTCATACTCAGCCATATGGCTCTGTTTGGCAAAAAAAAAGAAAATCTAATTATTGAAGATTTATGCAAAGTATAAGCTCCTCCTAAATTATTTCCCAGTTCTTCAGGTCTGAAAGAGCTGTAAGAACTCAGGGCAACTGTCTCTCTAATGCTGTGCTCATCACTCTGAATAGCAATGTAACCACTTACAACCTTGTTCCAACCCACTCACCAAACTGGACCATGAGTTCTGGGGATCAGGCAAGCCATCTGTGAATTTTCATAATTGATCCCAGGGGCTGACACACAGAGGGTGCTTACTGCATGCATGCTTTCTGACTGAATCAGTACCTTAATGGTCACAGCAATGATGAGTCTCCTAACATCCCAGGCTCATGCAAACCTGCAGCATGATAAGGCAAGCACTGTCTTATAGCCCCACAGCAGTAATAATGTTTCAGGGACAAAAGACAGAAAATATACTCATGCTTACGTGAATGTACCTGAAGCCTAATAATTAGGGTTCTTTTTTATTTGATGTAATGGATCCCAATGAAAAATAAGCAGCTTCTTTTTCATAAACAATTTTTGTATTCAAGGGCTACCTCCTACATTAAGATTTCTTATCTATAAAGTACAAGTAGAGATGATATTTATTTTATAAGACTCATGGAAATGACAGGTTTAATCAGAATAAAGCTCTGTGCCCATAAAAGTAAAGCAGGGGCCTGATGCCACACATAGTACCAACATTCACCCTCAGGTTTCTGGATCTGCACTGAGGACATCCAAGACCCTGGCATAGTGCAGGGGATCATCATTCAGAGAGGTCCAAGCAGGGGTCATTTACCAACTAGAATAAAATCACTGTACTATTGCAATAGTTGATGAAATTAATGTAGAACACTGTTTTCTTGTGCTCTGAATATGTCTTTAGAACATTTAGATTTAACAATCAAAACCAGACAACCTTGGGGCACTATGGACTGTAGAATTCAGTGTGGTATAGTGATGCATGGAGTCAACTTACTAATCAGATGTGAATATTATCTTCACTTTACAGAAGAGAAGCTGACGCATGGAAGGATCATGCACTCTTTAGGATTTCATAGTCCAGACACAGAAAGCAGGCAAGAGGTCCAGAAAAGCCCAGTTCCGCAGCAGACACCACTTGACATTCTGCAGTTCCACCCACGCTGAGCTTCAGACTCCTTTCCGGTGTGTATCTTCTCCTTGCCAAATGATCTCTTAATCTCACTATGCTAAGCAACCCTAAGAGCAATTAGGAGACACTCTTTTTCTGCAATGTAATCATCTGGCACACATCCACACAGCACTCACTTTTAAGCACATCTGAAACACTGTGAAAGGTAAGTACTGGGTCAGAGGAGGTAGGTGATACAAAAATAAAACAGGTAGGTGATAAAAAATTTTGAAAAATCTGACTCTGGAAATTTCTATTATGCTCTCAACTTTTCTTGTATTATGGCTTTGAAATAGTGTCTAAACATTATTACAACATCTTTCATAAAAATGAACATTGCTCACTTTAATTATTTAAAATCTTCTTTTTCCCTTTAATAGTCACAGCCTGTATTTTGATCCTTTACTGTTCAGAAATGGGGTATGCAGCATGGAGAAAGCATAGAGATTGCAGGTATAGTAGGTTTGAACCCTTGCTTATGTGCTTGCTAATTGTGCCCAGTATCATGGGAAAAGTAGAAAAACACTCTTGGTGTTGTGTCAGTGAATAGGCCATGAAAGAAAGGAAGTCAAGAGAAATAACACAGAGAAACTGTAAAGAGACTTAAAGGAATACTCAAACATTGTGACTGTAAAAATGGTGAAAATTATATTATAGGACTAAACAAGGAATAGTCACTGAAGCCCAAGAACTATATCATCAAGAAGTCTTGAATTCCAAGCCCCCACCCTAGCTCGCATAGTGCTTAGCACAAAACAAAAGACAAAAAAAAAAAAAAAATACTAATCAGACATCATGGCAAATAAGAAGTTTAAAAAAGGAGAGAAAACTGCGGTATGTAACTAAAGTATCAGGACCAGGAAGATGTGAAGAAATATGAGAAATAAACCAACAGGTAAAGGGTCTTGGAAGCTGCAGGCACTGGAATGTCAGTATATCCACGCTGGGAAGGAAAAGAGAGGGGGAGGTGTAGTGGGGAGGGTTATGGGGGAGGGACAATGGAGGAGCTGGAGGGGCCAATGGGGAAAGGGCAATGGAGGGAGGGAGTGGAAAAGGGGAAAAGAGGCAAGGAGAGAGGTGGATAGGAGAGAACAGAGGAGAGGGGAGAGGGAGGGGAAAAAGAGGAAGAGGGGAAGAATAAAGAAGAGAAGAAATGAAAATAAAAATCACTTCTTAAAATGATAGGAAATAATAATGTAGTATTAACCCTCAAAATGCTGTAGTTACTTAAAACAATCTAGAATTCACTCAGTCACTGAGTCATTTATCATTCCGACAATACCCAGGTCTTAGAGATATGCAATCAGTTTAGGAAACAATTATATTGTTCTCCAAATCTCCTCAGATAAAGAATCCAATACATCACTTATTTCACTCACTCAAAAAGCTACAGTCTCCACAGCCCTGTTCTTGCTAGTGACGGAGTGGCTCTCATTTTAAATAAGAGGCAAAGAAGCCTGTTTTTTGGTACCCTGCTGGGTCTCTGTGCTTTGACTTTCTTATCTGAAGGAAATGAGCCTAGTGTAAGGTTTCTATACTAAGGCTTCATAATGTAGTTTCATGCAGATCTGTATTTGGATTCCAGTTCTCTACTTACTGGCATGGGGAACATGTGTCAATTGAATGTGTCAAAATATACAGAATATTGGGCTCCCAGGAAGCTTAGGTAACTAAAGAAGGACAAGACATGACACAGAACTTGACACTAAATGCCACTTTGCCCTGTTCCCCTTTACTAAGTAGGTCAGCATATACTTCTCCTGCATCACCTGTATCCTTAATTCTGAAATGGCCCTGCATGATACCAATCAAAATCATTTATTTGTTTAGCAATCTACAATCGTGGACATCTACAATGAGATTGTGCAATTTCCATGGTAGAAGTGAGGACTATGTTACATGAACACAACCTGTCTTTACTGTCACATGGATTTTAGGAGGAGAACTGGGGTTTTTCTGCACTATTCCTCAAAAGTGTTTTTATGGTTTGTATTGGTTTGTTCATTGCCAAAGAGGAGAGGCACTTACACTAGGCTTTGTAAAGTCAGTTGTGTTCCTAGACTGTGAAAATGTACACAATAGATAAACAGAGCAGACACAGCAGGAAGGAAAAGCCCGTGGATCTCGTTCATCTCTTGGTTCAACAGATAGAATTTCTTTCTTATTTTTTTGTACCGGGAATCGAACTTAGGACCTTGCACTTACCAGGCAGGTGCTGTGCCTCTGAGCTACATCCCCAGCCCCCTTGGCTCAACAATAGCCACAATTATGTGGCAAGTTTTCAATTTCCCTGAATCTAAAATGTAATTACAGTATCATTTATTCATTTTTATAAGAATTGAGTGCACCTAAATCATTATAGACCTGCAGTAAATACTCATTTTATTTATATCCTTTCTTCTTTAAATTTTGCTCTCCATTTGAACAGACATTTCCTCACAGAATGTACACATCTGCCCAATAAGCACATGGTGGGATGTTCAAAATCATTAGTCTTATAAAAGAAAATCAAAACCACTATAGGATGTGACTGGACACCCATTGGACTGAACAAGTGTCAGCAAGCATGTGGAGAATCCGGGATCCACACACACGGCTGGTGGGAAAATACAGTGGTGTCATGGGTGTGGAAACCAGTCCAACAATTCTGCAAATGCAAAACAGAGTTCCCAGATGACCCAGCAATTCAGTCCTCGCCCCAGAGAACTGAAGCCAAATGTTTGTGCTTTATAAGAATGCCCACTGAAGTATTATTCCTAGCAGTCAAAGAGTGGAAGTGACCCAACTGTCCATTAAGTTTGATGAATAAAAAATTTGGTTTATGCATGTAATATTCACCAATTAATTATACACAAATAATAGTAATAAGTCACTGATGCATGCCCCAGGATGATTGACCTTGGAAAGCACTGTGCTTAATGAAAGAAGGTGGGCATGAGGCTATATATTTTGCCCTTTCATTTATACAACATACTCAGAATAGGCAAATCAACAGACAGAGAGTAGATTAGTGGCTTCAAAGGCTTGGGATACAGAGTAAAATCTCTCTTTTGTTTTCTTTCAACTGTGGTTTTCTATAACTCCTCTTTTACGTCTCAGGTGTAATACGAGGTAAAAGGAGAAAGATATGGCTCAATATTTTAGATTTTGCATAAAAATCACAGTCAATTTCATGCTATGCATTTGTAAACCATTTAAAAAAAAAAAAAGGAAATCCCATCTTGTACTCCCACCAAGCACCTTGCCTTATCGACAAAACTTTACTCCTGACTTTTGATTCAGAGCAAATATTGTTTGGAAAAAATTGGTCCATTCTCTGTGACTGTTGGAAAGCAATTAAAGTCGAAGTTCAATAGCTGTAATCTTGGTTCATTTCCAACCCTCACCTCTCCATTTAATGAAAGAGCAGCTATGCAGAATATTTGTGTATCATTCAATAATTTAAATATCAGAGAAAATGATGTTCGTTGTAAGATATTGTCGAGGAAATTCTTAACAGAAATTCTAAGGAAGGCTTAGATAATGGGTTAGCCAAATTTCAAATTTTGCATCTCTGCTAATGAAATCCAGGAAACTCCCTTTCTTTCATACTGGCTTGAGAGGTTTTCCTATCTGTTATAAAGGAAGGCTATAGTGGTTCTTTTGGACTCCTTAAAATTTTGCAAAAGGGGAAGCATTCTCTATCTCATTCAGCTCTTCATGAACAATTGTATGTCTCTATTCATACAATTGCTCTCCCTATCTCTTTTTCTACCAGCATGACCTTCTTTTATACACAGTTAGGAAAACCTATCTTTACCTATCCTATTTAGCAGCCCTACAGCAAGAATCAGATTTAGTTCATGAAGAACGGGGGATAGTAAACCCTGGTCTATGGGCCAAGTTCTGCCACCTAGGTTTTCATGATTATATTCTTCTGGAACAGAGCTAAACTCATTTGTTCTTACTTTGTTCTACAACAGGTTTGAGTTACAATGGATTAACGAACTGTGATACAGACCACATAACACACAAGACCTAAAATATTGATTACCTGACCCTTTACCAAGGAAGTCTGTCATTCCTTGACATAAAACATTTGGGGTGATAGCTTTCTCACAGATTACATATTTTAACTATTAGAAATAATTTGGCAATGATTTCAATATATATATCACCTCATCCATAGAGCTTTGACATTATCTTTTTGTTGGACTGGTTGGTACTATCCTTCTAAAATGTATCCTTTAATACAAAATAAGCTTACTTGAATGTTCCTTTTGGGATTTTTAGAAGAAATGTCTATTAGACAATTAGATAGATGAGGAGTGTCCAATGTCCAGTGAGACTGGATGATTAACTTCGTTCTAACATCTCTGTGTCACTCCAGCAGCTCACACTCAGGCTTCAGTATTGTCTGTGACTACCTCAAGTGTGGATGAAACACTTCCCTATCCCTATGCTCACTCAGTGTAATTAACTGCGAAGTAAATTTAATTAAGGGGAATGAATGTGCTATTTCCTTTACAAAATCGCTCATTGAACACTTGTAAATTTTAAAAGAAGCCCCCTCCTTTGCTCATCTGTTTGGTAACTGGTTCTGGCATCATCTGTAGCTATGATTTCAGACTCTTTTATCTGTCCTCAAAGACAGCGTTCTACATTCCCTGTCACAGCCCTGATCATGCTGCACTCTAAATGGTGGTTTACACATTTCTCTCTGCTCACCTGACTGTAAACTTTCAAAGAGCAAGTTTTGATCTGCAG
Source organism: Chinchilla lanigera (assembly GCF_000276665.1). NCBI lineage: Eukaryota > Metazoa > Chordata > Mammalia > Rodentia > Chinchillidae > Chinchilla > Chinchilla lanigera. Next base: position 2,030,242 of record NW_004955510.1, on the reverse strand, counting down.
CATGTATCCCTTTCATGTTTTGGAGAACGAATAATGCAAGAATGCAAATGCTCTTTGAGGGTGTCCACAAAGAAAGGCCGTTGCTCTTCTCTCCACAGCCTTGATCAGAGAGGAACTCTTTCTTGAACCTCACCAGGTTGAGAAGCCCAACCCTATTCCTTCCATCCCTTCTCCTAGGACCTTCAATAAAACAAGGTTAGAGCCTCCAATTGTATGTTGTTGTTTATTCTCTTACTACTCTTTATCCAGGTCAAGACATTATTCCAGGAAAGAAAAAGACAGAGTAAGACCCTACCCAAAAGTAGGAGGCAACGCTTGGGGTCAAGGGTGGGAGATATGAACCAGGAAGCACTACCTGAAGATACTCTGAGCAGGTGTGAGAAGATCCCAGAAACTCAAGCTGCTAAATTATATTTTTAAAACAAAACCATTAAAAAATAAGTCACAAATTTCAAAACCAGCAATGGACAGAGCGATCAGACAAATTATAAAAGAAAATGTCTGCAGAGAAAGTGGAATGGAGAGTTGGAAAGCCCCTCACTCTCACAATGAGGAATGTTCTAGAAAAAAACTCCATGCAGTGATGCCCTCCCTGGATCTCTGCCTACTGAAATTGAATCTATTCCTCTGCACACAGCTCCAGGTCTGTTCAGCTATGAACTGTTCCCTAACCCTCCTACCTGGCATTAACTTTGGCTTCCTCCCTGCTTCTTAGGCACTTTGCTGCTATTCTTACATAACATACATCACTCTCTATGTGGTGTACAGCTACTGTTGTGGCTGTTTGTGATCTCTGCCTCTCATTGGGAAGATCATGAGTTCTTGGAGGACAGGTGCCACGATTTGCTCATCTTTTGTCCCGCAGGGGCACAGGCCATCTTCTAACATAGACACAAAGATAGAACTACAGCGTATCTTTCTCAACAAACACACCTGAGTATGTTCTTCCCACTATACAGTACTGTACTGCTACCCTGAAAGCCTCTGTGAGCACAGTTTCCCTTATGTATTGTAAGTAGGGTTTTTAAAAATGAGAAATTATGTTTGAAAGCTTGACTGGTCATCTATTCTGTGTGATTGTATAAGTAGAAAAAATGTTTTCTATTTGTTTCTTAATGTGAAGGCATTGTGAAAACACAAATATCTATTTTGGCTAAATCCTGTTTCTTGGGAAGACATATATAGCCTTCTAATTTAATTGTGTCAAGAAACGAGACTTGGCAGTGAGTGTTAAGTCATCTAGGTACATTTGTTCCTCTCTATATGGCTTTCTGAAACATTTGAGACCAAAATATCCCAAATGGATAACCTCAAAGACATCAGTGATAAAAAAGTGACTGGTCCCATGATAATGATCTCATGCTAGTGTAAAGATAGACAATATGGAATGTGCCTGCTTTCTTTTCTTTCTTTTTGGCTTATTCAGTAAAGGAGTCTTTCCCCAAGTCCAGGATATAATTCAACACCTAACCAACAGACCATCACAGCCAGCACAGGTCATTGGACTAGATGACACTAAGACCGCTTTCATTTTGTTAGTCTGTAGAAGGTCACCCCTGGATTTAATCTGGAGGAAGAGGCACTGTGGCAGAAGAGAAACTGTCCACAATCCCAACCCCCTGTTCCCCATGGCATCCGACAGGCAGTTGGTAGTGTCACGATGCTACACAAATGTGAGGCGTAGGCTTCCAGGCTCCAACACAGCATGTACCAAACACACTGACACAGTGTCTCAGGCAAAAATTAGAGCTGTGAAAGCTGATTAATTTTACATCCAACTGAAATTCTATTTTGCAGCAAAGCAGTTCCCCAGCTGTGAAAGGATGAGCAGTATAGCTTCACAGAAATCAATGATCCCTCTCTTGTACTCAAGGCAACCTTATGATTCCCTTTGGGTGACAGATGACTTTATGGGAACATCGTGCTGATAAATCAAACTGGAGCATTCCAACCAGTGGACAAACAATTGCCCATAAAGCCACATGCCTCCTATCTGTGAGATACCCACTGGCTCTCTGCAGGACAGTAGTATGGACTCCGAGCCAGCTCTCCTTCTCCTCCTAGTCACGCAGGTTTCTCAGCCCCCAGCTTGCTCCTATCTGAATGGAGATTTTAATGTCCAAATGTTCAAAGAGGTTCTGATAGTTCTGAACAGCAACATGTGCACAGTCTCACTGCAAAAATGGGAAACACTTACTGTTAATCACATCTTCCCCTCGATGATATCACACTCACGACATTGTTGAAGTAGTTTTAGCCAAATAGGGATTTTATTTTTGTTTTAAATTTTTGGTTCTGGGAATTGAACTCATGACTTCACACTTGCCAGGCAGGTGCTATGCCACTGAGCTATATCCCTGGCTCTCAAATAGGTTTTAAGAAAAAATGATTCATTTGAAAAATAGGAAGAGGAAAACAGTAGGTCTTCCTTGGGAAATCGCTGGATTAAAACGTGTTCTTCCTTTCTAATGCTTCCAGACCTTCAGATGTGGTAATGTGAACTGTGAAACTTCAAGAAGCGCATTTAGGAAGGACCATTTTGCAGGTTATTTGATGATGGGAAACTTTGTTCATGGCTCCCATTGAAATTTCGGGTCCTTAGAAGCACATCTTAAGAAATGCTGAGCTAAAGCAAAAGCCATGGATCTCTTGCATCGAAGAATATTAATATGTGGTCCAGAAAGTATCAGAGAACTAAAGTCTTTTACACAACCCAGAGGCCTATAAAAATAGCACAGCCTAGAAATGTTTCTTTGTTATGCAAAGTATGGAAGGCTGTAAAACCCCTGCTACCTGCACAAGTGCCAGGCCAAGAGGAAGAAGAGGCATGGGGACAGGTGAAAAGGGGAGTGTTGGAGAATAAAGCATGGAAAGGAGTATCCTGTGGGCTCAAAGAGAGACAGCACAGTCTTTGCCAGATTGGCCTGGGGCAGAGCAGACTTGGGTCAGGAGCAAATGGGGATGGAACCAGTTCTCAAGTCACTGAATGCGACTGACTAAGATTCCCTACAAGCTCAGTCATTGTGATACACAATGAGATTTCCCTACAGTAAGTACAAAAGCTAGAAAGAAACAGAGAGTGTGGAATGTTATTCAGGGCAAAACATATTGAACCAGGGGCTGGGCAGAAGCAGAATTTTTTTTGAATTTGTTTTTGGTACTGAAAATTGAACTCAGGACGTTCTGCTTGCGAGGCAGGCACTTGTGCTGCTGAGCTATATCACTGGCCCCAGAACCAGAATGTTAAATGGACACATGGACAACAGAATGATTCCTTAATCTTGCCTGCTCCATCAGCAACCCTGTTCTAAAAGAAAAGTACGCTAAGATAAGAATTTGATAAGAACGATAAGAACTCCAATGTGTATTGTACTTTGGATGTTAAGTTGGCGCTTTCTTACTTTGAGGACTCAGGAAGCCAGGGATGTGGTGCCAGTGACAAGACACTGGACAGTCAGTGGTTTGGAAAAAGACAGCGATCAAAAAGCTTAAAAATATTTCTAATTTTGGACTTGATACTTCCCCATGGAATCTATCTAAAGAAAATTATCCTAAATATAGGAGAAAATATTTTGTTCAAAGATATGTGCCACCATATTATCTATAGTTTTTTTTTTTTTCCCCATCGTTTTTGAAACAGGGTCTCACTGAGCAGTTCAGGCTGGCCTTCAGCTCATTTTGTAGCCCAGGCTGGTCTTGAACTTGCAACGATCCTCCTGCCTCATCCTCCTGTGCTGGGATTACAGGTGTGCGCTACCATGCCCCGCATATTTTCTGTAGTTGCTAAGAGTAGGACATTAAAACAAAACTCAGTTTCATAATGGAATGGGTAAGGAAATTATATTACAGTCAGATGGTGGGATTTTATTGAGTTACAAGGTGATGATTCTGAAGCATTTAATTTGGTTACTTGATTGTCATATCATATTAAACAGATAAAATATAAAAATAGAAGTGTATCATGTAATCATCACCATGAAAAAAAGATTAACATAGGAAAGAGTGACAAGGTACAGGAAAACATAAACAGTACTCTAAGGGTTGTGTAACTGTGATGTTTTATAACTTAAAATTTCTTCACAATTTTTATCTTTATGCTTATAGATAGCATTTAAATTTAAGGAGCCATATATGGAACATAAATACGGATACTACAGAAGCTGTAGCTCAAGAAAACTCCAGAAACACAGAGAGATTCAAGAGGGAGCCTTGGGTAAAGGGTACAGTCCATAGCTCTGAAGGACCAGGTAGGACACAACCAGAAGCCAAGAGCATATCCCTTCTCTTTCCCGTGATGGGTTGCCCTTCCTGAGGCTGCTATGGCCTGTTCTCTTGGATTCCAGGAGCCTATGTCACTGGATGACATGTAAGGAAAAATTAGGAAGGTCAACTAAGTGCCACTGTCAAGGTGAAAGCACATTAGACGTTTGGTTTGGGACCCAGAAATGTCATATACTCGAGGAGTTACTGTGAAGGAACAAGACAGGTTGTCCTATGTGGTCAATAAATTTAGTCTCATTCTGTAGAGTCACTCTGGCTGGGACAAGAAATCTAAAAATACCTTTCTCCCTGGTTTAGAAATATATGTTATGTATGCTCTAAGCCCAGTCAAGACATCTTCTGTTTTACTCTGACCCAAGGCAGGAATGCACTCCTAAAGTATAATTTCAGTATTTGTTAAACAAAACAAAACAAAACAAAACAAAACAAAAAATCCAGTCAAAATAGCTAAAGCTAAGCAATCACTTCTTTTTATTGTAGAGTACAGGGCTGTGAAAAAGATAGGGGAAAGACTTGCAATGTGAAAGTTACAAAATAAATTCCCAGAAAAGGTGAGATTTTCGTAAGAAACATAATGGATACAGACTTAATGAAATCCTTCTCTTACAGGAATAACTCATTTTTAAGAAGTTTATTTCTTAATAGGTTGCAGATCCTCAATAAAGTAGCACTCTGGCTCTAGCCAAGGAGAAAAGAAGCCACTCTAAAAATATCTTAGTAAAAATGGAAAGAGCTGACATTTCCTTGCAGACTTCAGGAACAGACAACCCTGCGGGCTGCACAGCCCTCCACTGTCCAGTAGCTTGACGCTTCAGTCTCCCTCACACCTATGCTTACAGAGGCGGGGGTGGGGGGGATGGCTCAAATGTGTGGGCTGCATGAACTTCCTTTAGTCACAAAAATGGCAACAACAGGGTCTATGGTATTCCCCAAACAAAGGCTGGGATAAACACATTCAGATTTGAAAGTCTTGGCTCATACACTTCCAATATGCCCTCTGCATGGGCACTTGAATAGGTGTTATTTGTCCATTTGTCCAAATTAACGAATTGATGGGTTTGTTCATTTTATTGTGTGATGATGTGCCAAGCACTATGGAAGACCTGTAAGACAGGACTGGGCACAGTCGAGGATTCTGAAATCATTCCAAGGCATTTATAGGCACCCAAACCCCATCCAAGACAGGACAACAGAATGGGCGACACTTGTGAGGTACACTTACAGACTGGACTGGACCTTAGAGGAACAGAGGTCTGCAACCCACATTCCTCTACACTCACAGCTTGAAGAGATGGTTTCATCAGCGGTCTCACCCTTGGACAATATACACATAAAACATAACCCATCATGATCCTAGTCCAAAACACCAATGACGAGAATGGCCTCTCTTCTTCTACCGGTTGTCCTCTTTATGAATTCCTCAGCCAGAGTGCCAGATTTTCAAGGATGGTGAATGTTCATGAGACAGATGATTTTATTTACAAAGTACCTGTGCTTCACACCATGTTATAGAATAAATCCTGTTTCCCCAGATTCACAGGTTGATGTTTCAGCCCCTACTCGTACTGTTTTGAAACTGAACTTCATGGAGGTAAGTGACACGGTAAGATCATAAGGGTAGGTCCTTAGCTGATAGCAGTGTTTCTGTTAGAAAAGGAATGGATGCCAGGGGTCCATGTGCCTAGAGACAGGGCCACATGAGTATTCAAGAGGGGAGACTGATTGCAAGCCGAGGGGAAAAGAACAGTGGAGAAACCAAACCTGCTAACACCTAAGTTTCAGACTTTCAGTCTCCAAAGAAGTGAAAAAATAAATTTCTCTTTTTCAAACCACCCACTATGTAGTATTCCATTATGACAGTCTAAACTGACTAACACAGAACATAGGATCGTTTGCAGGCCATTAGCTCATGTAGTCTAAGTAACAAGACGGGTATATTTCAGTCATCACGTGAGCACAAAGAAAGGGGCTTGAGGTCATTGCAAGTGATTTGCAGTAGCAGCTGAAGCAGCACTGCTTTGCGATTAGGGACACAACGGTCCCACAAACTCCATGGTGTTCTCAGAACTCTGTCTATTCTAAGGAAAGGCTTTTTGAGGCTTCACTGCCTAGAAGATCATTACAATAGTGAAAGAAATTTATGTTAATAAAAAAGAAAAAACAAGCATGGGAGAGGATTTTTAATCCCTGCATTTGTCTGACTCTTCCTTGTCATCTAAGATGGAAAGCTCAAGCCCACCTGGTACAGAGGCTGCTCTTCTGACAGGAAGGTCAGGCATGATGCAAGGTGTGAAGCTGAGGGCATTCACTTAGCTCTGGAGCTGGAACGTGTGTTTCTGTCACTGATGTTCAGGACAGGTGCTGGGCTTCTAGATTCATGCCCTGTCCCCAAGCTAATTTTGCTTCTATTATGAAAGTCTAAGAGTCCAGGATCCCAATAATCTGACACTCTCCTTAGTTCTTAGCTCTTACTTGCTTCCTATAACATAGATCTTTTTTCCTAAGTCCAAGGTCTTTCTTCTAATGAACTGATCACATGGAACAAGGTATCAAGGCATAAAATGACAGCAAGCACCATATTTCAACTTTAACAAAGTTAGTCTTTACTAATTAAGACGGTTAGACAATATAGTAAACTATCTTTAGGGATGGCTTTCCTTTAAGTGATATTTTTAGGAAGCCATAATTTTATCAGTATTTTTTAAAAAATTGAACATTAGAGAATGTAAGTCATCAGGCAAAAGTTACATGTATTAAATATAACACAGATTTCTGATTCTTGCCAAAAGTATTGTGACAGGGTAACCCTTCCACCTGAGACAAACAAAAAGTAAATAAATAAAAGTATTCAAAACTAGCATCAATCAAGATTTTACATACTAGGAAAAAAAGGCAGTCATCTCTAAGAAATGGATGAGAGATGAATGCTATGATGTGTGAGATAATGAATGACATAGATGGAACGGAAGACATATGAGACATTGCAGAGGTAATTAGTACAGTCATTCTGGACTTAACATTGGGAGTATGTGAGAAACGTGTGGCTAGTGATTACATCATGTGACCCTCAGAGTGTGCACTGGCACACACAAAGGTGGTCATAATGTCACTAGGTAACGTACTCCTACAGAACCCCTATCTGAGATACATTCCTTCCTTGACAGAGATTTGCCTATGCAGCACATAGGGGGTGTACTTGCATACACGGCAATAAGAACTATCAACAACAGGAAATGTTTTTTTAAAAACCTTGAACATCAATAAACTGTGAGACAACTTCAAAGTACATATTCAGCTCTAATCCATGTGGAAGTAATTAAATAAATATTAAAACTTACCAGACTTTTTTATTTTAAAGAGAATAAAAAATAAAACACAATAAAAACAATACAAAGTTTTAAAACAAGATAGGACATTAACAATGGTTGTGTATTGCATATTGTTACCTTCAAAGTAGTTGTTCAGATTTTCAGATATAGGCAAGCAAAACTGATCAATCAGGCATTAACTGTTCCTTTCAATCAACCAATAGAAACCAATAGTACAACTACCTTAGCTATCTTCTGTATATATGTATATATATTTTCCATTTCCTTCTTTCTTTCTTTTCTCCTTTCCCCTATCCCAGTTGTTCTTTCCTTTTGAGCAGTTACTTTCCCTTTCACAATATCTATTGTGCCTTTCAGATTTTATTTACTCTTTCAGTTTCTTACTCTAGAGAGACACTATGATGTTTACACATGCAGGTCTCTTTTATTTCACTTATGAGTATTGTCTCTAGTTGCATCCATTTACCTCTAAAAGCCTCGAGTTTATCTTTCTTTATGGATGAGTAATTCTTCATTTTATAAAAACACCATACCTTAATAGACATTTTTAAAAACCAAAGAAAATTATAGAACCATAGAATCAAAAGGCTCAACAAATCCCATGTATAACAAAGATAAAGAAAAATATTGGAAGGCACATCCTTGTCAACTTTCTACAAAACCAGCAATAAATAGCAAATTTTAGACATGGCCAAAAGGAAAATATACATTATGTACAGAAGAATAAAGGTAAAGATAAAAATATCATTCTTGTCAGAAACACTGCTAGCTGTATGTAGGTAGGTCAGATTTTAAGGAGATGAAAGGGAAAGACAAAAAGAGAGAAAAACAAGAAGGATTAACTTAGAATTCTTTGTCCTACAGGAATATCTTTCAGGAACAAAGGTGGAATGGAGCTATGTCAGAGGTTGCAAGAGCTGAGAGCATGGAGGGCAGCAGAACCGTACCACTGGAAACATAAAGGAAGGAGACATTACCAGCTGGAAATATGGATCAAGCGAGACATGCGAAGCACTGGAAAAGGTATTGTTGTCGGAAAACATAGATGTTTACAATTTAGATATCACAAAAGATATTCAGCTGTTTAAAGCAAAATGAAGTATCAAAGTATTATGGAGTTTATAAAAGACAGATAAATCAAATATTTGGATCCACTAGTATACACGTGAAGCGGGGAGACAGGAAGGGCAGTGGGTTGAGTTTTTATTCTAAGTGGGTGATATACTACCTACATATAAATGGTGAAAGCCAGAAGCGTATATACTATGAGGTACAGAACAAGAGCAAAGCAACCACGGAAACAATGAGAAAAAAGAATACAAACCAAGAAGACACCAAAGAAACTACAAATCAGATGGAAAGGCAGAAATGATATTAGAGAAAAGAAATCAGGACTCTAGTATATGTTGCCTACAAAAAAGGGCAACTTTCAGAATAAAATATATGGATAGGCTAAAGGCATGAATATAAACAGATATAAAACATAAACAATAATCAAAAGAAGCACAGAGTAGTTACAGTAAAATGGCACCAGTAGACCTCACACAACAAATCTAAGGGATTAAGAAGGGTGCTACACAGTCAGTGATAATGAGTGTAATGACTTCCCAAGGAGCCTCAGTGCTTGTAAGTATGCATGTAGCTGATAAAAGAGCTTGAAAATACATGAAGCAAGACTGATAGAACTTCAGAGAGAAACTGAAAATCCATAATTACAATTTTCCATTTCAATTCCTACCTTTCAATTATTGACAGACCAAGTATATTGCAATTTGGTAAAGATACAAAAGAACAACAGTATCAACTAACTTGACAAAGTGGGTGACTGAAGTTCCTCTGCCTGGCAAGAATACATTTACTAGGGGAGACATTATTCTGCTTCATAAAACAAGTCATAATTAATATTTAAAAGGATTCAAGTCAAACAATCTACATATTTTTTCAGAAATCAATAAAAATGATGAAATAATATAATTCTAAGCAATTCTGAATAATATAATTCTAAATAAACCAATAGCAAATGAAATACTTAGCAATTATAATTAGATGTTAGGCTACACTGAATTAAAATTTAGAAAAGAACATGTCAATATATGTAGATATAACAGAGGCAATGTATTGGAGCAGATTTATGATACTAGAAATGCATGTCAGAAAAGAAAATGTCTCATGGTAATTACTTTTATTTCCTCATTGAGGAACAAAAAGGGAAAAGTCAAAAGAAACCTAATAAGCAGAAGGAAAGAATAATGATGAAACAAGGAATTAATGAAACAAAAAATAGATAAGCATTAACAAAACCAAGAGTTGTTTCTTTGAAAACAAAGTTGATGAAATTCTATAGAGAGTTCTTGTGGCAAAGAAGGAGAAAACGGAAACAAATTGGGAATGAGTAAGATGACATCACTACCAATTTTGGAAATACTAAGTAATATAGAAAGAAAATATTAGCTGGGAGTGCAGACATATGCCTGTAATTCTAGAACTTGGAAGGCTGATGCAGGAGGTTCAGTGTGAGGCCAGCTTGGGCTACATAGTGAACTAAGGGCCAGCGTGAACTACACAGCGAGACCCTGTCTCAAAAAAAGTATAAACAATTTCTGCTATTGAAATGAAACACTCTGATGAAATGGATAATTTACTTGAGGACACAAACCACTAAAGTTTATTAAAGAAATAGATAACATGAATTATCATATAGTTAACTATTGAATTATCTACATCAGTAAAATGCAATTAAAAACCCTCCTGTACTGATAATTCCAACCCCTCATAATTTTTCTGGGTAAATTTGCCTTAATTTATGGAAAAAATACTGCCAATTCTATACAAATTATACAAATTCTTCCAGAAAATTAGAGGAGCAAACAATCTCCAATTTTCTTTATGAGGCCAGGATTCATCCTGACATCAAAACCTGTTATAGACACATACAAAAACATGCCTTTGTGCTTAGACATAGCTGTAAAAATTCTTAACACACAGTGAATGTAATCCAAAAATATGTATAAGAGAAGATTCATCAGGCAAAGAGAGGTTTATCCCAGGCATGCAAATTTTAGCACCCTAAAATCTGTTAATTCACCATAGTAACAGATTAGAAAGAAAAACGTATTTTTACCTTGATTTATGTTTGTTAAACTATGAGTAAGTGCCCCCAGCTCTCACTCCAGAGCTCTCAGCCATGTGAGTCCTCTTAGTTTGAGGCAGGTTCCAGTTAGAAAAGAGATTCAGAACAGTCTTTTGTAAATACATGGTGTGATCGAAGGTGGACATGCCAATGGTGGACACGTGTGGATGAAACAGAGGCCATTTGGAGTCATGGTTTGCTAAAGGTTACAAGCAACACTGTTGGAATTTAGATATTGAGAGTAAAATAAACTCTTGCACATCCTCCAGAAAATATTTTCCACAAGGAGTACCATTTTATTTTATTATGCGGAGACTGCATTTTTTTTTAATCTTCTTCCTCCTTTTCATTCTCTTTCCTCTTTTTTATATCAACTATTACCGCAGTATTCATCAGATGGCTTTGGTTAACCATCCTCCAGATGGAGCTGTTTTATTCTAAGAATTGAAGGAAGAGCTTCTTTTTAAATGATTTCAGATTTTTACAATTCTGTTCACAGTACATTGCAAATGTTATCACATCAAATAGCATCAAAGTAAATGACTGTGTACAGTATAACTCTGTGACATACAGCAAAGAAATAGAACCAACATTTCTCTTTCCTGTACAGACTGAAGTTCACCAAAATGTTTGCTCTCCTTTCTGAGTCATGGGAACACCTGATTTCATAACTAGAACATATGCGTTCTCAAAGACTAACACCTTGAATGTCTGCGATATGTAAATTCACAAAGCTGCACAAGGTAAATCAGAAGTACCTGACTTTAAAAGTCTACAAAGCAAACCAAAAATGCCCGCTTAATCCTTCTAAGAAAATCTAATGAAATATTAGAAAGCTAGAACTAAGCATTATAGCTCTTCACATTCAAATCTCTCTGACCCTTTTCAAGAAGAATTTGTTCATTTCCTACTGTCTGAATTTCATGGAAGTTCTAACAACTACTTATACTTTCTTCCCTATGCTAAAGGTAAACAGATATCCAGCACAATATTACATTCCAGGTGTGAGAAAAGGTAAGAGGTTTAAATTTTAGGTTTAATATTTTATCTACTATTGTAAACTAATGTAATTCCTAGTGAATCACAAGCAATAAATAACATCCTATTTTTACAACATAGGTATTTTTTTGCAAAGCATCCGGATTTAGATGACTATATACATTAGGTCATAATAATAAGTGAATTTTATTTTTGACTTGTATTCCTAGAAGACTGAAAATTGTTCTCTACTAGGCTAGCTGAATATATTTTGCTAAGATATTATAATATAAATGGAACCCTGTGTCTTTTTTGAAGTTTTCTTATAACATCAACATGTCATTGTCACAGCCGTCACTGATCTTGTCATGCCATTAATCTCGAACCAAATAGCACTTGGATGCCCCAGGCGATTTGGCAACAGGAACAAATCCTAGGGACTGCCCAATAAGGAAACAGCTTGGGACAAGAAAAGAAGAGCTATGTTAACTAGATGGTTTAAAAGTTCTATGCCATCCACGATATAGACATATCCCTGGTGCCTTTTAAAAGTCTGTCTTTTGGAGCAAAATGTCATCTCTGTATTAATTAGTGTTTGTGTAAGAGCTCTGCATATCATACCTTATCCCTAGCAAGTCAATCATAGCTCTGCCTCAGGGTCTCCTAATAGCACACAACTGTGCAAGAGTCAAGGTTATGGTAGGTGGTAGGTGGATCCCCAGCTCTTTTGGGGGGCCCAATTCATAAGACCCAGAAGCATAGGACCCTTAGTGTGTAAATGAGACTTTTATGGAGGTAAAATAGAGCAGAGATTCAAAATGCAAGACCTGCAATCAAATCTTGGCTCTCCTATCTCTAAGTTATACATTGTTATTCTTTCAACTATAAAAAAGGGGAAATAATGACTCCTTCACTGGTGGGTTTGAAGCAGTAACAAAGGCAATTTATTCAAGCAGCTCAGCATAGTTCCGGGTGCATCAAAGAATGCTAGCTGATTTGGAGGATGCACAGAGCTTGACCCTGTTTCTTTGCTCAAAATATGCTATATTCAATACAAACATCTCCATTGGCTATAAAATAGTCACAGTCCCTAGCTTAGAGGACAAATCAAAAATTGTGTGAATATTCGACTTTAAGAAGTCCTGAAGAAATTATCAAGTCCTCCAATCACTTACAGGAAAATAGGTGCATGTGGATACCATCACGTTAAGTGAAATAAATCAGACACATGCTTAAATATTGCATAGTTTCTCTTACATGAGACACCCAAAATATAAATAAAGTACAAAGTAAAAGAGACATAATAGGAATAGGGAGAGAGAGATTTTGCAGAGGAGAAGGGGTTGAGAGATGGAAATGGGGGAAGAGGGGGAAGGGGATAAAAAGTATTTAAAATGTACTGTGCACGTGTATCAACAGCCCACAGGGAATGCGATCATTATGTACTGTAAATATGTATTAATAAAAAATGAAAAAGTCCTATGCTTTCATTTTAAAGAATGGTGTGACTTATTTGTCCAGCTAAATATTCCGTGAATTCTGACCCAGGTTTAAATTTCTTGTTTAAAAAAAAAAAAAAAAAGATCAAACATTAACCTCTGAGTTAGGTAAAATCCTTTTCTGTTTTTTTTTTTTGGTACCAGGAATTGAACTCAGGACCTTGCACTTGCCATGCAGGCATTTGTGCCACTGAGCTATATCCCCAGCCCTAAAATCCTTTCTGCATGTGGTCTTTCCATTTTCTCCTTCTCCCACTCTCTCTGTTCCTCTTTGGTTTCTGGATGACAATAGACATGACTAAGGTAGTTTACCAGGTATCAGAAAGTAACTTAGCAGTCATCTATAGACTAGTCACTGAATCCCAAAGGGAGGCAACATGAGTACAGTGAATATAATGTCAAACTTCAACGCCTTTACAATGTATCTTCGTAAAATATGAACATGCTACTTGGAAAACGTCACTTCAGAAGAGGTAGAATTTATTGACAGGTTTGCCCTGTGTACTGTCTGCGAAAGGCAGCCTGTCAATCAGATGATAAACGAAATACTAGAAGACAATCAGCAGGTTGTTCTCCTGAGCCCTTGATCCAACTACACATATCTGTGCTCTGAAAGGCTTTGAAGAATGGAATCAGTCCCCATGCCAACAAAGCCATGTTCTCCAGCCCTGAGCAGAGGAAAGCAGTCTGTCACTAGAAGATTCAGCCAAGAAGCCAAATTCTTTCCGAGGCAACATAGACAGACAGTTCTCTAACCGTCTGTCTCCAAACAGATTGACAGATTGAGCTGTGAAGTCAGCCACAGAGGACGCCATGAGCACCGCCCACTCTGGGCAGCTGCAGACTCAGCTGGTCCTCACCCTGTCCAGGCAGGCGGCTGTGGGCACAGGAGTCAATTCATTAGGAAGATCGCCTGCCTCTGAGTGCCCAGCCTGGCCAGGCATTGCCAACCTCAAGTCATGTTCACAGAAACAGTCAAAGCAGGCACTGCGGGCCTCTGAAAACACTACTAAATAGGCAGTCCATGGTAATCTGGTTACCATCTCAGAATCCAGCATTCAAAGAACAAGGGAGAGTAATTCAGAAGAAAAGCCACACCAGCCTGGCACAATGGACGGGAGGAGGGCTTGAAATCCCCATGCAAATTGCATGCCTCTAGATACCAATTTGCCTTGCAGTGGAATTTAGGCTTCCTAAAGTTAAATTATGCATACAACAGCCTCATTATCCACAGTGGTATTTTCATATAAAGATCTGAAGACAAAATGTAAGCTTGCCTCTTGGAGCCTTTAGAAAAAGCCATCGACTAATCCGCATATGGAACAGCTCGGGTTCCACCTGCTGCTTCCTGTACAGATGGGGAAGATGTGACCGAGGGGACTCCCTGCAGCAGCCAGCACCACAGGCTCAGCTCTGCGCATCACCAGCCCCGGCTTCTCTTTCAGATGCAACAATTTTGCAAAACATTTTAAGCACATTATTCTAAAGTTGCAATGAACACAGCTGGGTTGCAGTAAGATGTTTCCTATAACAATATTTTGTAGGCTTTGGTTCTCATGCCATTATATTCCTTTTTCATATAAGACAAAAATAAACATGCTTGAGAAGGCTGGTTTTTTTTTTTCTGCACAAGAAAAAAGTGAATATTTATTATTGATAAAGACATGTTTTAGAAGTTACTTTCCCCAAGAGGAATACTATGGTTGCTGGATGAATTTCTCACTCATTCAACAAATATTTATTGAGCTGCCACTCAAACTGAAAGCCAGACTTACAAGACCAACTGCATACTTGCCCTGCTTTCAAGATGTTCACTTTCTACTGGGGAGGTAAACAGGCCAATTCTGCTGCAATACAATGCAATCTGTGGTTGTGAGGCAGTTGTGAGAAGTGTGACATGTGAGGTGCTGCTTGAAAGAACAAGGAATGCCTGGGAGGCGGAACGCAGTATCTGCAGAGAGAGGAGAATGGGGGAAGGTCACAAGACCTCTGTATGAAGGGCCATGGCCCAGAGCATGGAGCCTTAAGGCCATTGGATAAAGGAGGTGGCTACCCATACACAGCATGCTATATTGAATTTGGATTTTTATATTAATAATCCCAGGGGATGATTAAGAATCTCATGGAGATGTGAAACAGATCACATTCAAAGACTCCCTGTGCATGCCATTTACACATATTGCACACAGAAAATATGTAAAATGCATTGTAAGGACATAAGCCATCTGTGATAACACAAAGGTGATCCCACATTTATATTTAATTCGTACTCTTAATGGGGAAAGTCCAATGGCCAGCAGGAGCTGGAAGTCAGGGACTTGATAATCCTGGGAAGAGATAAGGCATGGATTCGGAAAAGCAACAGGAGAGGAAGAAAGGACTTGATAGATAACCAGATAGGCAGTTAAATACGAGTGTTGGTGAACAGACATAGACTGTGATCTAAAGGGAAGAGTATTTATTTATTCATTAGCTCACCAGATATTTAATGCCAACAATGAGCCAACTACGTTTTAAGATGTTGAAGGCAGAACTAGAAAAAGTCCCTTCCCTCCATGATCTGACATCTTGGTATAAAAAATAAAATAGTTTCCAAATATGTGACTTCACAAATGGGATTACTTTGGTATGTCTGAGGCTGGAAATTCATATCTTTTATAGACAAAGAAAAAACCTACTCTGCCTCAGACATACTGACTTTGAAATCTGTGTCTTCTATAAACTTGAGAGATTACACATTCTATAGGATAGGAAGCCACTGCCCAGTGTATACCTTCTGGAAAGCATAGGAGTGATATTTCTGAAACAAAACATTCTAATTTCTGGGATCTGGGTGACATGAAAGGTCATAGAAGGTGACTGGAAAGGTTAACTCACTAGCAAACATAGCCTACATACTGCAGACAAGGGCCACAGTTAAAAGGAGGGTGACTTAGGAGTGACAATTACTTCTGCCTGAAAATGCTGAGCCCCAGCCTGGAATGTACGGCCTGGCTTTATCTAGATGAGGGTCCCTTACTCAACATGAAGCGGCCTTCACAGGTAAAGGCAGCTCTGCTTAGTGAGATCAGAGAAAGCTGAACCTAAAACTTTCTGGCTGGGAGTCATGCAATGACCACTACCCCAGGAGGAAAACAAGGACAGAAGAAAAATTGGGCAGAGATTTTGAAATCACATCTTATCCCATTTCTGTAAAATAAAAGAAAAGAAAGTCACAGACTAGGGACCCAGGCTATCCTTACAGTGCAAGATTGATGGAAGGGAGGGCAGTGGAATGGATTTTAACTTAACTCAGGGTCCTGTTCTACCTCTCCATTCCACCAGGAAGGAAAAGCAAACCAGTCTGTAGAGGAAAAAAAAAAACTTGTTCCCATAAAAGCATCTGAAGAATTTAATTTGGAAACCAGGTCAGTACCCTGTTCATTTTTCACTTGTTTCTTAAGGCACTGGGATTTTCATTAAGACTGGTGTCAATGTGCTTCTCCTCAAAGAACGCATCGGGGAAGCAAAGAAGGTGGTTTAATTTTATGATTGTGCTCACAGTCATTTCCCCTGCCAACGTGGGCCCATACTACCTATTGTAACAAAGCAGCAAATTGATCTCTATAACATCAGGACATAGAGAAGTATTGTAAATATCCACAGTTCTTAATAACAACAGGCTTCTTTAAAATAATATGCAATGCTCCCTCCAGATGGGGATGAGACCTCCTTGGTGTTCATGCTAAGGAGCAGCATGTGGGAGCAGAGGCATCTCAGGACATGTGTCAGAGCTCACATCATTGGCCCTGTCATTCCTGGTGGTCCACCCTGAACAGCCTTCAGAGGCTATCACTATGCCAGGCCAAATTCTCCTTAACTTTGCTGAGCACAACTAGGGAAGAAATGGTAAAAAGTATAGGAGTTTGTTGTCTTTGACACAAAGAGATATAACTCTAAAGGAATAAACATATACATTTATATGTACATCCACTCGTGTACCTGAAATAATGTCAGCCTTTAAATGCATCACCTTAGAAGGGCTTCCCCATACACAGCAGCCAAGATCACACTTTCTACATGCTTCAGCAGAAGAAACTCACAGGGAGATCAAGTCCTCTCACTGGCTAGGCATAACTGGCCTATGACTAAAAGCAGTTTTGTCAATATTGATTGCTGCCTGTGTTTTACTTTAGGCCATTTTGAAAGCTCAAATTGTTCCTCAAAGATAAAGGTAGGCTCCACTGTGGCATAACTAGTGCATGGAAGAGGGACTGGCAAGCCCCACGAAGGGTATTAAAAAGGAGTTTCAAAAGTGCTCAGAGCACAGAGTGCTTAGGTTTCCAGGCACTGGCTTTAATGGGTCTCACACATTGATAATAATATATGTCACGCTGACTTCTTTTTAAGGAGCTCTAACTTTTATTAAAACTTCATATGTACATACAAATTTTAAATGTGCACTGTATGTGCGGTATGGAAATTCTATTATGCTGATAATAGGTAAGGAAACAAAATTTTGGGTATATATGACATACTTCAATGTGGGTAAATCACACACACACACACACACACACACACACACACATACACACACATCCAACTACACTCAGCTAGCAATTATCAAGTCCAAGGTCATCATTTTATAGTTTATATGCTGGTAAAAACTAGAAGTTGGAAAGAGGTGATCTCAGGGGTCCCTCCAAATTAAAACCCTGCCACCTGGTAACTTTAGAAGACTGGGCAATGATGAATGAAAAGTTTGGAGCACCACCAAAGCATGAGGAAATATAATTTCAATTTTAAACTGATATCAGCTTGCAGCTCTTAAATAACATCAACTCACATGGATTAAATTTCTATTGTCAAGCTAATAATATAATAATATTGTCAATTATATTTCTATTGTCAATTTAATAAGAGAAAATAGGTGGGAAAATGCTTCCATATAAGAAATTCAAGAGATGTAAAACTTATTGAATGTTTAGTTATGTGCTAAGCACTCTGCTAAGTTGTCTTTTTTAATGTCTCTCTAAAAGCCCAGGCAGTAGGTTCCAGGGTTATCTCCTATTTTACCAAGAATGAATGAAATTAAGTAACTCTCTCAAAACTACAGCTTATTGGTAAGTAGCAGAGTTCAGATTTCAAAACCATTAAGTGGAGTTCTTTCACTAGAAGAAAGATTAAATCAAGAGTAGGAGAAAAGAAGATTCAAAATCAACCTTCTCCCTTGAACTCCCCCATCTTACAAACACAGCCCTTAGCACTGCATTTAGACATTCTTTTATGTTCTACCAACCCATTCAGTTGGAACAGAGATGATGAAATGGATGTGCAGTCTATCCTGTGAACATCTTAAGACTGATGATGTGGAATACACACTGTATCTGTTGACCCTGACTCAACTGCAACCAGAATACACATTCACAGAGTGTCTCATCTTATCTGTTCTGGGGATGGGGTTCCTGGCATCCCAGCATTCTGTCACTGCGCTGTTTACGGGCTACCCTGCATCCCAGAGCGCCTCCTTTGCAAGGTGGCTCTCACATTGTCTCACACTCCAGGGCTACTGATGTGAGTGCTTCAGGGGACCTGGGCAACAGTATTTCAAGAGATGGCATCTGAGGTTGCAGATGGCATCACCAGGCTCTGCTTTAAAGGACAAGACTCATACTTTGCACAGAATGGGCTCAACTATAGATGGCATAAGAATCATAATGCCGAGGACAATCTCATTTATAGGGTGCTTTCAATTATCAGCCCACTTTCACTGATTTCATACAATTCAGCAGAGTCTTTGCACTGAATAGGAGTTCTGCCTCTCCCCACAGATAAGGAAACCAAAGAGGAGGTGCAGCTTATCTAAGTTCCAAGGACTGTGCACCATGCCCCCTTTTTCTGATTCTTTTAGTTGGCAATCATTCATTTCCTCTTTTAGTACCCCTAAACCAAGTACAAAATCAGAACCAACCTAAGGAAGGAATGGAGCCCCATAATTTGTAGCGTGATGTGTGTATAATCCCTTTGGATTCTTGTCATTCATAAATAAGCTTTCACTGCAGGTTCCGGGAACTGGAGACAAAAGATTCAGATGAAGAGGGTGAAAATGTACCATAGAGTCTTGATTCTTATTGGATGGAATTTCAGAGCTTTCTGTCAATATTTTATTTTAAGGATACATTTTGATACCTTCTTCAATAAACTTTCTCAAGTTATTTGCTAAAATTTCAGTCCCTATGATACACATTCACATATTTGGTGTGTCTTCAGCAGCATTTTTCAGAAATGCCAGCTTCCAAAAATTATGTAAACCAATCCTTCTTTCTCTCTAATGCTTCCTTGCTTTTGATTATTTAATGTGTGGGAGGCGTTATATCACTCATTGGTGATATAAAATAAACAAGAAAATATCCTGTCTTACAAATACTCAGGGGAAAGGAAATCTTCCCCAGAAGAGAACATACACTGAATGTGTATCTTGCATCAAGCTTCTGCACTGGGTGCTTTACGTACTTCATGTCACTGAATCCACACGCAGCTTATCACACACACTCTCTTGTCCTCCACTGACACAGAAGTGAAATAAATAATGTGTTCCGAGGAATACAGCCAGAATGTGCTACAGTCGTGATCGGGTGGTTGGACTGCACGCATAAGGTCAGGTTTGTATGATGGAAATGAATATGATCACAGGGAACAAATCCTGGGGTGACTTGAATGACTATGGGCAAGATGAAAAACTTCACTGTGCTCTGCTTCTGACTATCATACGAGGCAGGATGGAAATGACAGGCTCTCCTTTATACACATGCTGCATTAAATGAGATAGTACAGGAAGTGGATGCAGGATTTCACAGTGGAAGGTGCGGGATAAATTCCTGGTAACAGCGAAGGAGCAAGGCCATGCTTGCTCGTGTCTATTCTAGATTCCACCTAGTGTCTTGCATGCTCACATCATCCAGGTTTTGTTTTGATTTGCTGTTTGACTTTAACCATCATGAAAAAAATCAATTCTGGCATAGCTAGTAGGTTGTTTATTGGTCATGACAATATTTGTTTTTACAGTTATTCTCTTGGTCTGTCCTCATTTTTCTGCAAGTGGAGAAGAGAACAAGTCAAGAGACTATTATATTGCGTGGCACAGGAGCAATTAGGGAATGTGGTTTGGACTCACTTATTTAAAGAAAATTGTCTCATTTACAAGGATGAGCCTCCAGTGGACATGAGGAAATGATTTCCTTCAAAAAATGAGGCCCTCCTTTACATTCGTCTTACAAATATAAGATGACCTCGCTTCCTCTTTCCTACTAGGCATCTCAGTGTTTAATATCTTTTAGGAGTCAGCAGAGGCAATAAATGTAGCCTTCCCTTGGTCCACAGTTAGCATAAGCAACACATCTCCCCTGAGTGTGGCTACACTGAGTAGCTATCTTTTCATGCTGATGCTTGGCTAGGACTTGACAATTCTTGAAATGAATTCCTTATCCCTAGATTAAAAATCCTCCAAATAATTCTCCAAGAAGATAGAGTATGGGCAAAGGAAAGAGGGTGGGATGTGAAGAAGGGAAGGGGGGAGAGAGAGAGAGAGAGAGAGAGAGAGACAGAGACAGAGACAGAGACAGAGACAGAGACAGAGAGAGACAGAGACAGAGAGAAGAGATTTGTTATTATTCAAAGAATAAACACCTCTCTACTTTCTCATTCTGCCTCTGCCAAAAATGTAGCATCTCTCCCTGGATACACTTCTTACAGAATTTTGCAAGGGAAATGTGATTGAAAAAATTACTGGCATATTTAACCCAGCTACCCTTAAGCCTTTTTCAAATACTTTAGCCTAAAGTGGCTGGTGTGTACATTGTGGAAAATACAATATTTTTCCTTTGTGCTCAGTTGTTTCAGTGTTATTCATTTTCTTCCAATTTTGTTTGAATGAAAGTTTAAATCTCCAGACTACTTTGAGCTGCATAAAAATAGTTTTATATTGCCGAGAAATTTTCCATCCCCGAGGCATAAGAGCACACCAACACTTTAGGGGGATTCATTATTTTCAGGATAATAGACACAAACCTAGAAATGAACAGCATTCAACCTGAGTTGGCCTGACAGAAAAATCCTTAATTCACCTCTTTGAAACACCGCTTAAGTAGCACCACCTTTTAGGTGCCCACTCCAACATTTCACTCACAAAATAGAAAGCGCAAAAAGGGAGGAGACAAGTGATAGTGCAGCAGCGCCACACTGACAAATGACGGTGAACTCCTCGAAAAGGTGATGCTGGCAATAATGAGAAGGACGGACTGGGGTGCGGGGAGGAGGCTCCTTTCCAAAGAAACCATCTAAGGAGCCATGGCGATAGTCCAGGAGGGGTAGTAAAGGGCCAAAAAGGAAGTTATAGCAAGTGTGGAAGGATGCACAATTTTAGAAATAATCTGGAGGTAGAATGACCCCACATTGATTAAGCAGATTGAGAGGAGAGGTTGAGGATGATACTAACAGGAAAATGATGGTGATTATGATGGCGATGATGATGGTGATGGTGATGATAGTGATGTCGGTGATTATGGTGATGATGGCGATGATGGTGACTGTAATGGTGATGATAATGGTGGTGATGATGGTGATGGTGGTGGTGGTGATGGTGGTGGTGATGGTGGTGGTAGCGATAAATTAAGAAATATTAAATAAAGAAAGAATTATTGGAAGAGGTGAAAGGCACTGTAAGTATAAAGAGGCACATTAAAACCTTGTACCAGATTATTTTTCTATAGTTCTGTGATTTCATACCAATTTGAACAAAATTAAGAACGGGAGATGGTGATTTAAATATTTCTGAGCTCCTCTCTACTCCCCCAAATAAGCCAGGAAACAAATGGAAGGGATTGGGGCAGCCTCACATTTGGTCCATGATTTTGAAGTTCTTTACTATAAACTTGGTAGGATCTTAGAAAGTAACATTGGGAAAGTGCAGGATGAGGACAATAATGGTAGCTATTAGCAAGCATTTGTCTGAGATATAAATAAAAACTACAGATTACATGGTAGAAAATGCGTAGCATTAGTCTGTAAAAATAAACTTGGTTTCTATAGCTCCTAAACAGCTCAGAGAAAAATAATAAGTCATCAGTCTTATCTACATCCAAGATTGAACGTTTGGAAAAGAGAAAGAAAAAAGAGGCTTCTCTGGCTTCTTAGTAGAAAACTGGTGCCACACTTTTGACTTGATTGTAGAAGAAACTACAGTATATCTGACTGTTCATAGCATTCCAGTAACTTAAGGTATGTCAGAGCTCAACCTAAGTACCAGAGAAACTTCTAGCACATTGAAGCCTTGCAGCCATAGGAGGAAAACAAATAGGACATTCAGGAAAGAGCATAATGAAGAATTTCTTGTGAAATGCATGTATTACCAGAGCTAACAAGTAAGAGGAAGAAATAAGTTAAGCGCATTATTTCACATGTCAGAATTTTTCATCCTATTTTTCTGTTAATCAAAAACAAACAATAAGGAGCATGAAAACAGTATCTATAAAATTCATATTCAGGGACATTAGGTGACTGAAAAGTGTCATCTTCTAAAACATAAATACAGGTGTGCATAAGTAGCTGAGAGGAAGTAGATGCTGCCTGGGTGGAAGGGGAGAGAAGACATGGGTGAGAGGTCCATAAAGCCTACACGGGAGAGTTCTCAGCCCAGTAGAAACATCCTATCTGACAGTTAGGGGCTCATTCGAAGTTGAGAAACTACACTTCTTGTTTGGAATAACACAGAACTTGAGAAGTTAAGCTCCCCCTAGATTAAGTTAAGTTCAGATATTAGAAAAAATCTCTCAAAGCATAGATGTAAAAATTTGTGGAAAAATAGTGAAGCCACAAACAGAGATGTAATACACACATTAGCTATCAAAAATTCAGGAAAGAAATTGAAGATAAAAAATGCAAGTAAAAAGAAGACAAAGTTGGAAGGAAAATGAGATTATAAATTGTGAACACAGTTATTAGAGGTTGAAATAAAAATTAAAAATAAGAGAAAACAGAAATAAGGGGATTACATATACTTTATAAAAAAAGAGAGAAATGCACATATTAGCTAAGGAAATTCAATGTGTGCAGTTCCAGTGCTTAAGAAAGAAAGCCTGAAGAGAAGTCCTGAATGAGTGTTATATTTTAATACACATGTAAAAATTGCATACATTTTAATGGCAAAATGCTGTCAAATAAAGAAGACGTGAAGATTAAAGATACTACAATAAATGTCAAAAATGCATTAAAATGGTTAACATTGTAAAACATCCTGCTAAAACTGTTGGAATTTTAAAATGACTTGGTTTTTGCTTCATGTTTCAAAACACATTTTTTAATTTTTAAAAAGGAAAATGTCAGATTAGTATTAGATTTCTCACAACAAAGCAGAAGATAAAGTAGTTATGAGCCAATGAGTTCATATCCAGCCAAACTCTGTCTCTTAATAATAAAAGAATAGTAAATGCAAATGTTTGAACATAAAGAATAAAGTTAATATTACCCCTGCCTCTAGTAAATGACTTTAATTCATCTCTCATCAACAATGATGACTGAACAAGAGTAAAATAAAATATAGAAGTTCTAATAAATAGTTAGAACTTATGGGCATATACATATGCATACCTACATGTATAATTAGGTGTGTAGGTGAGTGTGTAAACATTTGTCTTACAATTATTTTCCCTTAGGACATTCACAAAGTTAACAATGTTAAACTATGTACACAATACATCCAAAATACACAATCATTCTGAAATAAATATGATCAATTAAGAAATTAATGATTACTTGAAAGAACAAGGAACTCTCTCCACTTGAAATAAAAAGGAAAATTTATAAGTTCATAATGAATTGCAAATTTAAATCACAATGTTCAAAAGAATGATCCTGAATATTAGAAGTTTCAATTAAAATTTCAATTCCAGTTAAAAATCCAGTTCCATAAATTTAAGTTGAATGGAAATATAATTTATCAAAACTCGTTAATGCAAGATTTGAAATTCAAATATACAAAATAGATAAAGTTGCCAAGTACAACACACTTCAGTCAAGTAAAACAACAGCCTGGGATGTGTCCATGGAGACCTCTCTCAGAATTTGGGGGCAGATTATCCCAATATTAATTAAACTGTGCTCGAGTGTAAAAGCAAACAGAGCTTTTTGAACTGCTTTAAAAATGTTATTTCCATACCATTTCAGAACCTGATCAAGAAACCAAAAGGAAAATAAAAGACCATGTACCAATCTTAATTTAAAATAGTACTGCAGAAACCCTACATAAAATATAGCAGACTGAATTGTATAGCACATTAAAAGAACAATGTATAGTGATCAAATAATGCTAGTAGAAGGAGTCCAAGGATGGTTCAATATTAGATCTATTTATATATTTAGTCGTTATTAAATTCAAGGAGGAAAAACATACTTTCAAAAGGTGCTAAATTAAATTTGTTGTACTTTAGTTTGATAATTAGAGAAATGAAAGAAGTTGGACATATTTAAATAAGAACATTATAACTATATATATATCTAACAGAATGAACTGAAAAATCATTGTACAAAATTTATATACTGGAACCTTCAGCCTGCTTATAAAAGTAATACCTACTTCCCAGTGTGGAGGCACACACCTATAATCCCAGCACTCAGGAGGCTGAGACATGAAGATTACGGGAAGTTTGGGGCCAGCCTGGGCTACAAAGTGAGCCCAAGGCCAGCCTGAACTTCATAGTGAGACCCTGTCTGAAAGAGACAAAAAAAAATAATAAAAAAATATAAATAATATCTACTATAAAATGTTTCACTCAAAGGGCCCACTCATAAGCAGAAAAAAAGATAAACTATCATAAAACCAATAAAACATATAAAAGAACTGTACCAGGAAAACATTAAAATGCTACTATATGAAACCAAACAAGCTTTAAAAATGGAAAGCTCTTATACGTTCTTGAATAAGAAACATCACCATCACTTATAATACTCTTCTCTTCATGAGTTAGTGTATTTATTACCATGATCCTTAACAAATTCCCTATCGATATTCCTATTGAACAAGAAAAAATTATCTATTTTGTAGTGATAAAATCACATAAAAGTTTGTGGCATTTTAATTCCAAGAGAAATTGTAGCTTTTTTCACCAGATATTAAAATGTATTACAAACCTGCATTTACAAACTGATTAACAGAAGTATGCACCAGCAGATCAAAAGAGAAATTCCAAGTAGATCAAGGGCAGCAGAAATTTAATATGATCTCAATATTTCTGTGTTTAAACTCTCCCCTTTGCATGCAGGTGGACTTTGGAAATATAGCTACATGACTAGATTACATTACACAGAAAAAGTGAAAGATTTTTCCAGATGTAATGAAAGTCATCAATCAGCTTTAAGACAATCAAAAGAGCGAGGGTAGGGAATTTAGGGTCCTCCAAGATTGCCCCTCCAAGGTTGACAGCTACCAAGAAATGAGGAACTTTGGCTGGATAGCCTCAAAAAACTGAATTCTGTATATAACAACATAGGCTAGGAAAAGTATAACCTCACTATGCTGACCAATAATACTAAAGACACAGGGCAAGAGAAAAAAAAATTAATTCAAATAGAAAAACATTTCTAAATGTTTGGTGGGGAAAGAATCCTATAAGAAAAATCAACACACAAATGATGAACCAGAAAATTAGAAGTTTTTACCCAGAAAATTTGTATATATTTATGGCTTACCATGTGACATGTCAATGCATGCCTGTGACTGGGGAGTGTCTAAGTCAGAGCAAACATATCTACCTCCTTAAACATTTGTCACTTCTCTGCAGAGAAAACATTAGTCCACAAAGAATCTGTCTCCCTAACAGGGAAAGCACTCTGGGAAATTTAGAAGGTGACAATGGTCAGAAAGAAAATATGGCCCAACAAACTGCCAATAACAAATAGCAACTGTAACTGACTTCGACACTGAGGAAAAGAGATCAGTCACATATAAAGACTTCTGCATAGCAAATGAAACAATAAAAGGGGTGAAGAGACAGCATTTTGTCAGCTACTCCTTAGGCAAAGGACTCCTGTGTAGACACAGAGAGCTCTAAAAGTAGATTCTTGAATATAGGAGATCCAATCAAAAATAGGCAAGTGAAATGAATGGATAATTCTCAAAGTACAAATAGCCAATAATTATGTGAAACAATGTTCAATACTTCTGGCCATTAGAGAAATGCAAATTTAAAAAACTGAGATTGCATCTCCCTCCCAAAAAATCGTTAGTATCAAGAAATCAAATAATAAATGCTCGCTTCATTATAGGAAAAAAGGAAACCTTTCCACTGTTGATGGGAATGGAAACTAGCACAATCAGTATGGAAATTCTTCATAAAACTAAAACTAGAAATTCTATTTAACCGAGCTATTCCCCTTCTAGGTATCTCCCTGAAAGAGTTAAAGACATCATATTAGAGTGACATACATACCCATGTTTATAGAAACACAACTTACAATAGCCAAACCTTGGATGTAGCTTATGTATTCTTCAAGAGATGAATGGATAAAGAAAAGGCGGTATTTATACACAATAAAGCATTATTCTGCTATCGTGAAGAACAAACTTAAATCATTTATAGCAAAATTTATCACACAGATCATAATCTTAAATGAAATAAGTCAGACACGCAACCTTACATGTCACATGGTTTCCCTTATGTGAGAAACTCAAAGTGTAAGTAAATAGCAAAATGAAAGGTAG
Organism: Chinchilla lanigera; assembly: GCF_000276665.1. Taxonomy (NCBI): domain Eukaryota; kingdom Metazoa; phylum Chordata; class Mammalia; order Rodentia; family Chinchillidae; genus Chinchilla; species Chinchilla lanigera. The sequence continues at coordinate 2,003,293 of NW_004955510.1, read as the reverse complement.
ATAACAGAAACTTTTGCAAAAGAGAAGGGGACCAAGAGATGGAAGGAGGGGGAAGTGAAGGGAGGGGAAAGAGATAAAATAACTTAAGAGGTGTTATATACATATGCTAACTCCCCAAGATGAATGAAGTCACTATGTACAGAAAAACATGTACTTATGAAAAAATAACAAAAATAAACTTAAATTGTGTGGTGATAAAAAAAATTTAAGCATCAGATTGGCTAAAAAGAGAAAAAAATCCAAAATTCCAAAAGTGCAGCAGGAAGATAGGCATTTCCAGACATTTCTGATGAAAGTGTGGATTGGCAGAAATCATTGATAAACAATTTGCTGCTAGGTAGCAAAATATATGAACATACAGTGGAATACCACTATTCTTCTTCTGGAAATATCTCCTATACATGTTTACCTATATGGGGCAGGGCAATGTCATTTATTGCCACATTGCATGTAAGAGCAAAATGTAAAATAACCTAAATATTCAGAAGGAGGGACCAGGTACCTTTATGCTTATTTGCTATTGAAGAGTGTTTCAGTGTTCTTCTTTTCTTAATTTTACTATTATAAAGAGTATGACTTAAAATTATGTGAGTCATAGGCCCCATCTGTTGGCAATATTCAAGGAATGATATAAAATCCCACAAATAAATTATAATGAGAGCTCAGATGAATTGCAGGAAAAGAGAGAACAGGGGTAGGTGATGTCATTTAGCTTGTGTGTAAGTGTGTTCACATATAAACAGTACTATAAAAATACATAAATATAGGCTTTTGGGAAATCTATGAGATGTTTTTGAAATAAACCCATGCAGTGACAAGACAGTATTAAAATATTCTGGTTTGTAAAACTATTAAACTATCTTGTTAAAATGTAGATTTTTGAGGTAGGGGCAGAGAAAGAATAAAAAGCCAATTTTAAGATTCACCTCACAAGAATGAGAGCAAGAGATTTCATGGCTTGGAGAAAACAGAATCTATCTTGCTTTATCTAATTTTATAGAGAGTAATGTGTTTGTTATTAATGCTAGAAAAGTATAATAAAAACGGTAAATGTCCAAATTATTTATCAACTTTTGAAAAAATTTTAGTTCAACCTGAATGTCATATCTTTCATTGAACAGCTACTGAATGATGTTAAAAAAGAGCAAGACTGTTGACACAGTGCTTTGAGAACAATGCATTAAACCAGCCATCAACAACTCATTCTTGAAATAAGAGCAAAAGCTTCAGACTATTTACTAATCAGCTACGTTAAGTACATTAAATCTATAGACACTGGGTACTTTGGGGTGAAGGCTCTATCCGGTCAGATTTTAACTTGCTCAAAATTTTGTCATCACAAAGTTGAGTCCTGGGCAGCCTGTTTGCAAGGAGCTCTTCAGAAACATCTTAAGTTAACTAAAATAATTTACTGATAAATAACACCTCACTTAAGAATCTGATGCTATTTTAACTGGACTATGGTATGAAATTATACTGCACTCTTAAATGTTGGTGTTACTACTTTGGGCTTGTCAACCTTTAATATTTAGTCTATCAACAACAAACCCACCCCTCATATTACATAATTTAAAATATATGTAAATATTATTAAATACATAATATATGAAGAGCATACACAAAATACTATTATCTAGCAGAATTTTATGTGATAGTGGAACTGTTCTCCAAATCTGTATGACTTCTTGTGGAAACCACTAGTCACAAATGACCATTGAAAATTGAAATGTGGATAGTGGGGCACAAATGGAATTTTTAATTTTAATGAACTTTATTATTATTAGCCATACATAACTATGGGTATGGTAAAGACTTTCTTGAGATAAATTTTATTTAAGTGATGCTAGTAAAATATATGTGAATTAAAGCAAAATTATCATTTAAACTACCAAATGGGCTTTTTCTACTGTAGGAGGGTACCTTGTAATAGAATCACAAAACAGGTCAGGTAAGAAAGGGAGAAAATTGGGAAAACAAAGAACACAGAAAAGACTAAAAAGGAAATTAAAATAAAAAGCATAAATAAGATGAAAAAAATTACACATATTGTCACCCTTAATATATGTAATTTTTATATTAACCAAGAGCCTATAATGGAACTGTACAACAGACTCAAACTAAATTATACTCACAAATCAAAACAAAAAGTTCAAACTGCAGTGATCAGTAACGGGTGAACAATAATGCCAGGCAACAGGAGAATCCAAAATAAAAATTAATAATGACAGTAACAATACTATAATTGGCAATATCACTGTCCACTTTTGAACAATGTGAATAAATGCAATCATCTACAATTATATGCATATGACATATGTGTATATTAGACAGATGGATAGATCGATAGATATAAATTTGCACTTACGTCACTAATAAAAATAGAGAGTAAATATAGAGGTAAAAAGAGAGAAAGGAAGGTGACCAAAACTGTAGTAGGATATTTTAATTTGCTCCTTGGGGATTAAATGGAATCACTAAACAGAACTGACACTGAGATACACCTGAATTGGATACCATGGCATCCACTTTACTTAAAATTCTAGAATATGAACTTTATGTCAGTAAAGCCTTCATTTATTCCTTGCTGTTCCTGCCATTACTATAGTAGGGCCTTGCACTTGCACCCGATAATCATTCAAAGGACAAATGGCCAGATACATAGAGAACGTTACTTTGTCAAGTAGAGATGTAAGCACGTCTAATTCAGTGGAAAACTTTACTAAGTTACAAATCAAAACGGAAGTGTTATTGCCGGGTCTAGTCTGTGGGGAAACATGTCAGTAACTGTTCTGTGATCTTTCTAATAACTCTCAGCTTGATTGACAGATTCACACCTTGATTTCAACAGGTGTTCCGAGCCACGGTTAAACACATGTCACAGATATTAAATGTTGATGACAACAGGAATATTCAAATTAATCATAGCAAAAGATATTTTATGCACCTTTTCCCATTTCCCTTTTGAAAAACAGGAAAATGAGTGTCAAAAAACATTTTAAGTCAGTGTATCTGCTTCCTTCCATGGGGCATAAGGTGAAACAGAAGTGTTTCATAACCCGCCCCTTCCGAACACAAGAGGTTCCCGGAGAGGACTATGTTTGCTTCTGCTCTCTGAGGTCCTGGCCTGTGCTGTGCACTCGCCCCTTTCACGCCTACTTTGTGCCGGATGTGGCGAACAGTTTAAAGCAAAGTGATTCAGTAGGAGTCTGAGCCTCCTGTATGACTTATGCCGAGATACATTCATCAATTCTTCTAAGAGAAAGAAAATAAGAGAAGAGTGTGATGACAAGAATATGATGAAAATATTGAAGTTTTCAGGATAAAATGTGAAAAAATCCTAATAATTCACATACTGATATTTATGCTTTGATGACTGAACTTTTCTCAAAAACAAAACTTAACAAGAATGGTATACATCATATGCTACTTTTAATTTTATTTTAATTTGGCTGTGCTTTTAAATGCTCCAACACATTTTAAAATTATTCATTTACTTTTTTGGTATAATGTTTTAAGGCAAACACAAGACAGCACATCATCCTGTGTCACTCAAAAATACTTCAGCAAGTGTATCAAATAAAGATTTTTGATTAACACATAAAGCCTGAATAGTAACACCTAATATATAAAAATTGTGACACAATGAATGTATTTATAATTTGACTTGTATACATCCTATATTATTCATATGTGCAAATATATGTGAATATACATACATGTATGAATATATACATACACATGCACACACATTTTCCTGGCATTCTTCCTGAATGCCTATTTATTCCTGTTTATAGTTTACTTGAGCTAGTAATTAAAATAGCCCTTACAGGCAGCAAAAGTTTCTAACACATAAAATGCTCTCTTCTGTGTTTTCAGTAAAGGAGGCACCTATTTATACTGTAAATGAAAGCTTACTTTTCACATTCCCCTAGGATTGGGTGGTTTTGTGGATACAGATCTCTCTCCAGGTGTTCTTTTTGGAGGTGTGTATACTGCATGTGTACTTCCAAGAGTAACAAATTTGTTCTGCAGAGGGCTAAACAATGAATTATTTGAGCTCTTGCAGGGCACTAGGTCTGTGTTACAATCCACTCTGGCATTGAAATATCAAAGCAGCTGGATGACTGTATCCTACTAAATCACTACACACAGACACACAGACACACACACACACTCACACGCACACACACACACGCACACGCACACGCACGCACACAGGGAGTCCTAGATTCAGAGCCCTGGTCCACTGGTTGCTTTAAAATATGCTGGCATCCTTGGGAGCACTGTGGAATTTGTTCACACAGATAGCAGCCGACAGCACCGGCTTGCCATTTATTATGTCCATGGTGGTAAGAAAGCTACTTAAAATTTCATACTCAATTTTCTCACTTATTAATGCAGATCATATAAATAATCAGTTCATAGGGTCTGAGTAAGGATCACATTTACTAAACCACATTAAAGGTATTCAAAACAGCACTTGATGATCATCAGTGATCACCCTGGTTATCATGAGCCGGGGAGAAGGCGACCTCCTCAAGACGGACCCATCCTCTTGTCAGGTCTAGCCTGGCTCCAGACCCCTGGCTTTTGCTATATCCTGAATCTAGAAACTGTTTTAAGCCTGGTATCTACAGTGGGGTTGTCACCTTAGGTCTCATAGCAGGGATAAGGGTCAGAAATCTAAGGATGCCTCCTTCTCTATGGACTCTGTACCCCAGGGCAAGTTGGAGGTGCTGAGCATTGTCTCTACCCACAGCCTTCCTACTGTGAGAAGATGAAATCCATATTCCTCTCACACTCTCTTATCTGCCCCCTAACTCTTCTGAAGACTGAAATAAAAGCAGGTTTTTCTTTATCTTCCATTATATGCACTATTCCAGTTACTATGGTATCATGGAGAGAAAGGGTATTCTGTCTGTACCACCGAATCCTCAGGGACTGCCCATACTATGAGGAAAGAGAAAGGGATTATGGTAATGCACTTGGAAAAGTACTGAGCATAGACCTTGCTTGGCAAGCTCTGTAATCCTTTTGCACAATGTAATAATGAATACTTAAAGCTGAATATGAACTTGATAATCTCTTCTGTTTCTCTAAATAGATATTAATCTCATTCTAAAACTGTTGCCAAAGATAGACAAAGGTGAAAAGTCAAAAAGGGATTCAACAAAATTATATTATTAAATTGTTACATGTGCAAGGGGATTGATACATTCAATAGATATAGAAGGTATATATTAACAAAGTCATAATGTATTCCTTAGGCATTAAGAAATAAGCATCAAAACACTACAATTATTTTTAGATAGGTAAGAACTAGATTTGGAAAATACAGTCCCGATTTTTTTCAAAATTCAAAACAGTATTAGTGTGTATGTTGTCTCAATAGTGCCAGACTATGATGTCCTCAAAGACAAGAAGGACAACAACAGATATACTAAATAAATCTAATAGTATTTACAAGTTAAAATATATTTAACATATGCATATTATAATTGCTTGCATTTATACATTCCAATTCATTACAAAGAACTTTCATGTACACTATTTTAGATGCAAAAGTAAGTCAGTAAGATGAATTATCTGATAAATCAAAAAATCAATAAATTCAAGGGTCTAAAAAATCCAGACACTTTCTTATTAGTGACTTCAATCAGGATCAGGGAGGCTGCACTAGAGATCCTATAGCTTCTTCATTACTGAGTAGACAGACTTGTTAATGCACTAAAAATGTCACATTAATCACCACTAATTGTGTGCATATCCTAAACAATATTGACATTCATCTTTTGCCCTGATGGCAGCCATCAGATTCTTCCACTCTCAGTTTTCCAGTCCTTCTGAACTTATCTTCCAGTGAGGACTTACATCACCTGCTGTGCTCTGTCTCTATTGCCCCAACTGAGTATACTGTCTTCTGGACTACTCCAGTGGTTCCCAGGGCCCCCTGTATCCATGACATCCTTTAATCCATTAATAATTTGTCACTGCCTCTAGGATAACATTGTAAAGCATAAATCACAAAGTCAGAAACTTCATTATACCCTTCACTCATTTCTCAACTACAGCTACAATGACTTTACATTGGCCTGTACCCCCCAAACACAAGACCACTTCATGTAACATTTTCTCTTCCTGCAAGACTTGTCCTCCCAACTTGCTCCAAGTGACTCATGTCCATCCATCAGACCACACATACTGAATCATATCCTCGGTAAATGCAGGCCTCAACTCCAACATCAGTAAAAGCCACCATCACTTGTATAGATTACCAGGATCTCTTCTACTACCATTGACTACAGGGATAATTTTATATTTATATCTGTTATTTTTTGTTCACTTTTATGTTCTCAGAACTCAGCACTGCACGTGCCACATCAGAATTGCAACACATATTTGTTGAATTTGTGAATACATTGGGAAAGAAAAGTGAATACCAGATATGCTACCAACTGGTACATGATACTGAGAAAAATGTAGATGTTAAAAATACGTGGACAGAATGCTTTCAATTAAGGCCACAGGTTAAAATATCAGACTGAATATTCCTGAAAAATATCACTCTGTATGTTGGAGAGGATTAAAAGTTTTGTGAAGATGGAAGAATTTTCTTTATTTGCCCTGTAAGGTATTTTTTAAGCATTTACTTTGCGAACTAGGTAATAAATACCAATGGCACAGCTCCTAGGGTACAGAAGACAGCATGAGAGTTTTTCTAAGATTCAGTTACTAAAATTTGCTTGTGCCTTTTGTCTACCTTACCCAGGACTCCAGAACCAAAAACAGGCTTTAGTAGGGTCACAGTCAAGAAATCTTGATAGTAAGCTCTGTGTTCATTCCCTACAATACACCTGCCACTGTTGAATAAAACTGTAGCAAGCAACTAATGAATTCCATCACAGCCTAATCATCAATCTTTATTCTTTTCCATGGGGGTCTATCTGTGTTTTTAAATAAAAGTAGTCATATTTATTTTTGTTTTAGGAATTTTAATGTTGATAATAAATATTACATTAGTTCCACTCTCATAAGTTTGGAAGGAAGTAGTCATAACTATAGTGAAACAACATATATCAGGTCTTATGTATTTAAAGAATTTCATATTAGAATTAGTCACAAACAGGTTGAACATAAGAATTTTGTTAGCAGTAGTATAATTTTTACATGAATTCCATGCTTAAATTTTATGACCTAAATTTCACTTTAGGGCTTCTTGATTTTTTTGCACATGTTTATTCAAGTTTATTAGGCATTTATAATTTTCTCATTCTTTCTTAATAACCTATGACTATGAACTTATCACATTTAGAAATTGTCAAAAATCAGATTAGAAAGCTAGATAGAAACAAATAAAACCACCTCTATTGATTTGTATAGAGTTACTGACCTAAAAATGCTACATTCTTGGAATTTGTGTATGAGAATTTAGGTGCTGCCTGAGTGAAAAATAAACAAAATATAATTAGATAGGAATACTCACATAGAAAACTCAAGGAAATGTGTAAGCTTCAGTTTCAGAGAAAATCACGAGGTGAGAAAGGATCCTAGGCCCTACCCCAGCACATGATATTGATACAGATTTGACAGCATCAGTCTAATTTACATCTTCTTTATAGATGATGAGCTAGAGGACCTAATTCTTCAAAAATGGCTGCAGATATCTTGATGGACAATCTTGATGTAAAATCATATGACTGAACCTGTAAGCACATGTACTCTACCAATATAGCATGAGTTGGTGAGTTGTATTATACACCTTTATAAAATTGCCCAACATTTCCTATACTCCTTAGAAATAGCTCTAGAAATGGCACTAAGTATTTTCTATTAATCTATAAAAATGCTGTATTCATCTTGTATTGATCCAAGTTTAAGTCTAAACAAATCAGCCATATGGAACAGCGTTTAGTGGGGAGTAAAGTATTATAAGAAGGGTTTTCATCGGGAAAGACTGAAGCTACCATTCAATTAGAGTATACATCCAGGGCCTTGTGTGCCTTGTGATTTGAAAGATTCTCAAGCTGAAGGAGAGAGTGGAAGTGGGGAGCTTCCATCCTGGGTCACAGGAGAAGCAGGGCCTACAATAAGAGGTTGGCAAAGGCTAAGAACAGAGCAGAAATTCAAAGTGGCCTGCCATCAGAGGGCCAAGGAGAGAAGAAGTGAAGGAAGATTGTGCTTGTTAAAAGTCAGACTGTAATTATAATACAGTAAGAGGTTAAAACAGTTATACGTCCAGATGTGTTTATTAATCTTTATTTCTCCTTTATTTCAATTGAGATTGAGGATGATTGAAGATTGACAAAAGTTCAACAAGACTCATAAAGTAGAGGCAGGATAAGGACCTGAGGAAGAACAGTTGGTCAAATCTAGAAAATCATTCCGTAAAGACGGTTAGAGTGTTAAAGAGTGGTCTCAATTTAGTTTATTTCATCTGCACATAAGAAGGGAGAAATTTGATCGTATAATTCACAATGCCCATAGGAAATTATGCCTCAAAAAAAAATCTTATGGTTCTTGGACCATTAAAGGGAGGTCTTTCTTCTAGGATCACCCAAGTGCAATTCTGTAAAAGTACTTCTGCAGTGGCTTAAACAATAACTGAACCCAGACACTTCATTCTTTTCTCTCTACCTTTACTCCAGAGGCAAATGTTTAGAATTACGGGCTTCAAGCAATTCTTTGTGAACACTGCTGAAATCAAATAAGCTTTTGACAAACATCAGCTGTTACTGATGTCAGTTTTGCAGTGTTTGAAAAGTGTTTAGATTGCCAGCTAAGTACAGACTTTTATGACTTAGAGAAAACTGGGTCTCAGTGAGGAGCTTCATGTGTGCCTGAAAAGCAAGCCCCACAGTTCTGCCAGTGGAGTGAGAGGAATAATTGCAGTTAGGATAAGTCTCCTCAGGAAGAGGCTGGTTCAGTTTCAACACAGTTGGACCCTGTAAAATCATTGCAGACTGGCGCGACATTCTGAGAAATGATAGAAAGTGAACCTACGTTGCTGTCCTCAGTTGCCTCCAGTGGAAACACATTACAAAACTTTAGTCCAGTGTTGCACTGGGATGTTAACATGGAGGCCCTCATGATACAAAATATTCCCACTGCACAAGGGCGCCTTGGAGAGCCCTTCTACAGCCACACTCACTCCCCCAACCTCCATTCCCTCCTAGATTCCCTGGAAATGACAGACTTGTTTTCCATTTTTGTCTTTTGGTCATTTCAAGAATGCTATGTAAAGGGTATCATAAAATACTTAATGTTGTAGGATTTGCTTCTTAAATCCAGCATAATTCCCTCTAAATTTAACCAGGTGTTGAAGGCATCAGTAGTTCACTGCTTTTTATTGTGGACTAGTATTCCATATAGAGATATGTCACGATGTGTTTAATTATTTACTTGTTAAAGTACACCAGGTGGTTTCCAACCACTGCCTGTTCTGAATACAGCTTCTGTGAATTGCCACATAGGGTTTCCTGGGTAAATGACTATTATCTTTCTGGGGTAAACGCCGTAGAGTAAAAATGCAGGGCCATGAAGCATTTTCATGTAGTTTTAGAAGCCAGTAAAATGCTTCTCACCGTGGCCATGCCATTTCCTCTTTTCACAAGTGAAGTTTCTACGCACCTCCGTCAGCATCTGGTATTGTAAGCGTCCCCTTCACGTTTTCTCTGTGCCATTGTAGCCATTCTGACAATGCACAATGATATCTAATTGTCATTTTAATTTCCACTCTCCCACTAATAATGCTGAACATCTTGGCATGTGCTTATATACCCTCTGTAGGAAATGGCTTTGGAAAATGTTTCTTTCTTAAAAATAAATTTATGGAAACAAGCAAAATTTCATAGCAAAATAAGAGGACAAAACAATAGTTAATATATTGTATGTTGTTATCCTCTAAGTGGTTACTCAGTGTACAAGATATGGGCATAAAATATTCCTCTAACGATGTTCACACAAAGCTTTCTTTCCAATGAACTAAGAGAAACTAGTTGTATAACTATCTTGTATTTTTTCCTTTTCCCTTCCTTCCTTACCCTTTTCCCTCACCCTAATTCCTCTTTCCTTTTGAAAATTTTCTTTGCTTTACACAATATCTGTTGTGCACTTTGATCCTTATTTCTCCTTTCAGTTTCTTACACCAGGAGAGAATATGATGTTTGCACATGTGTTTCTGATTTATTTCACTTATGATAATGGTCTCCAGTTGCATCCATTTTACCCAGCTATTCCCCTTCTGGGTATCTTCCCAGAAGAATGAAACATCTTACCACAGTGATATAGACAAATCAATGCTTATAACAGCACAGTTTTTAATAGTTAAATCTTGGAAACAATCAAAATGTCCACCAAGGATGATGAGGAATGGGTGAAAAAGATGTGGTCTTTTTATACAATGGAGTGCTATTCAGCCATAAAGAAGGATAAACTTGAGACTTACATAAGTAAATGGAAGTGAAATGCTTTGTAATGTCTTTTGTCCATTTTTAATTGAATT